>NC_088239.1:80727475-80782475 GCF_036934945.1 Oncorhynchus masou masou | reverse complement strand
AACTAATATCACCACTTGGCAAACAAATGCTATAATATATTACCTTTACATGGAGTTAGTGTATAATATATTACCTTTACATGGAGTTAGTGTATAATATATTACCTTTACATGGAGTTAGTGTATAATATATTACCTTTACATGGAGTTAGTGTATAATATATTACCTTTACATGGAGTAAGTGTATAATATATTACCTTTACATGGAGTTAGTGTATAATATATTACCTTTACATGGAGTTAGTGTATAATATATTACCTTTACATGGAGTAAGTGTATAATATATTACCTTTACATGGAGTTAGTGTATAATATATTACCTTTACATGGAGTTAGTGTATAATATATTACCTTTACATGGAGTTAGTGTATAATATATTACCTTTACATGGAGTTAGTGTATAATATATTACCTTTACATGGAGTTAGTGTATAATATATTACCTTTACATGGAGTTAGTGTATAATATATTACCTTTACATGGAGTTAGTGTATAATATATTACCTTTACATGGAGTTAGTGTATAATATATTACCTTTACATGGAGTTAGTGTATAATATATTACCTTTACATGGAGTTATCCCTAATATATTTGACTATGACTTCAGATCTGCCATATCAATTTCTCCATTGACCTAAATGAAGACAGATCTATCAACCTCCCTAGATAGAAAACAGATCATTTTTTCCCCCCTGCAATATTTAGTGGATGTTCAGCAACAAATATAAAACATCTCAAATGTTATTTAACTAGAGCGTTCATTGCTGGGAGCCAAGTATTCCGTTAACATATTTCATCTCCACTGAGTCTTCTGATGCCATAAGGCCCACCTAGCGTGTGAACAGCCCACCAATGACAAACATGAAATGTGACGTGAGAATGAGTTTGTTTATACTATTAACTGAGATATTCAAAACAATCCCATTCTCTGACAAAATAAAATAGAGGGGTAACAAAATCAAATCACTTTTTGAAAGAACTTCCTTCCTCCCTGTCACTCCTCCTCTTCCTTCCTCCCTGTTCCTCCTCCTTCATCCCTTCCTCCCTGTCCCTCCTCCTCCTTCATCCCTTCCTCCCTGTCCCTCCTCCTCCTCCTCCATCCCTTCCTCCCTGTCCCTCCTCCTCCTTCATCCCTTCCTCCCTGTCCCTCCTCCTCCTCCTCCATCCCTTCCTCCCTGTCCCTCCTCCTCCTTCATCCCTTCCTCCCTGTCCCTCCTCCTCCTTCATCCCTTCCTACCTGTCCCTCCTCCTCTTCCTCCTCCTTCATCCCTTCCTACCTGTCCCTCCTCCTCCCCATTTATCCCTTCCTCCCTGTCCCTCCTCCTCCTTCATCCCTTCCTCCCTGTCCCTCCTCCTCCTTCATCCCTTCCTCCCTGTCCCTCCTCCTCCTCCTTCATCCCTTCCTACCTGTCCCTCCTCCTCTTCCTCCTCCTTCATCCCTTCCTCCCTGTCCCTCCTCCTCTTCCTCCTCCTTCATCCCTTCCTACCTGTCCCTCCTCCTCTTCCTCCTCCTTCATCCCTTCCTACCTGTCCCTCCTCCTCCCCATTTATCCCTTCCTCCCTGTCCCTCCTCCTCCTTCATCCCTTCCTCCCTGTCCCTCCTCCTCCTCCTTCATCCCTTCCTACCTGTCCCTCCTCCTCTTCCTCCTCCTTCATCCCTTCCTACCTGTCCCTCCTCCTCCTTCATCCCTTCCTCCCTGTCCCTCCTCCTCCTCCTTCATCCCTTCCTCCCTGTCCCTCCTCCTCCTCCTTCATCCCTTCCTCCCTGTCCCTCCTCCTCCTCCTTCATCCCTTCCTACCTGTCCCTCCTCCTCCTTCATCCCTTCCTCCCTGTCCCTCCTCCTCCTCCTTCATCCCTTCCTCCCTGTCCCTCCTCCTCCTCCTTCATCCCTTCCTCCCTGTCCCTCCTCCTCCTTCATCCCTTCCTCCCTGTCCCTCCTCCTCCTTCATCCCTTCCTCCCTGTCCCTCCTCCTCCTCCTCCATCCCTTCCTCCCTGTCCCTCCTCCTCCTTCATCCCTTCCTCCCTGTCCCTCCTCCTCCTCCTCCATCCCTTCCTCCCTGTCCCTCCTCCTCCTTCATCCCTTCCTCCCTGTCCCTCCTCCTCCTCCTTCATCCCTTCCTACCTGTCCCTCCTCCTCTTCCTCCTCCTTCATCCCTTCCTACCTGTCCCTCCTCCTCCTTCATCCCTTCCTCCCTGTCCCTCCTCCTCCTCCTTCATCCCTTCCTCCCTGTCCCTCCTCCTCCTCCTTCATCCCTTCCTCCCTGTCCCTCCTCCTCCTCCTTCATCCCTTCCTACCTGTCCCTCCTCCTCCTTCATCCCTTCCTCCCTGTCCCTCCTCCTCCTCCTTCATCCCTTCCTCCCTGTCCCTCCTCCTCCTCCTCCTTCATCCCTTCCTCCCTGTCCCTCCTCCTCCTTCATCCCTTCCTCCCTGTCCCTCCTCCTCCTCCTTCATCCCTTCCTACCTGTCCCTCCTCCTCTTCCTCCTCCTTCATCCCTTCCTCCCTGTCCCTCCTCCTCCTCCTTCATCCCTTCCTACCTGTCCCTCCTCCTCTTCCTCCTCCTTCATCCCTTCCTCCCTGTCCCTCCTCCTCCTTCATCCCTTCCTCCCTGTCCCTCCTCCTCCTCCTTCATCCCTTCCTCCCTGTCCCTCCTCCTCCTCCTTCATCCCTTCCTACCTGTCCCTCCTCCTCTTCCTCCTCCTTCATCCCTTCCTACCTGTCCCTCCTCCTCCTTCATCCCTTCCTCCCTGTCCCTCCTCCTTCATCCCTTCCTCCCTGTCCCTCCTCCTCCTCCTTCATCCCTTCCTCCCTGTCCCTCCTCCTCCTCCTTCATCCCTTCCTACCTGTCCCTCCTCCTCTTCCTCCTCCTTCATCCCTTCCTACCTGTCCCTCCTCCTCCTTCATCCCTTCCTCCCTGTCCCTCCTCCTTCATCCCTTCCTCCCTGTCCCTCCTCCTCCTCCTTCATCCCTTCCTCCCTGTCCCTCCTCCTCCTCCTTCATCCCTTCCTCCCTGTCCCTCCTCCTCCCCCTTCATCCCTTCCTACCTGTCCCTCCTCCTCCTTCATCCCTTCCTCCCTGTCCCTCCTCCTTCATCCCTTCCTCCCTGTCCCTCCTCCTCCTCCTTCATCCCTTTCCCTCCTCCTCCTTCATCCCTTCCTACCTGTCCATCCTCCTCCTCCTCCTCCTTCATCCCTTCCTACCTGTCCCTCCTCCTCCTTCATCCCTTCCTACCTGTCCCTCCTCCTCCTCCTCCCTTCCTACCTGCTCCTCCTCCTTATCCCTTCCTACCTGCTCCTCCTCCTCCATCTCTTCCTACCTCATCCGTTCCTACCTGTCCCTCCTCCTCATCTCTTCCTACCTGTTCCTCCTCATCCCTTCCTACCTGTTCCTCCTCCTCATCCCTTCCTACCTGTTCCTCCTCCTCCTCATCCCTTCCTACCTGCTCCTCCTCCTCCATCTCTTCCTACCTCCTCCTCATCCGTTCCTACCTGTCCCTCCTCCTCATCTCTTCCTACCTGTTCCTCCTCATCCCTTCCTACCTGTTCCTCCTCCTCATCCCTTCCTACCTGTTCCTCCTCCTCCTCATCCCTTCCTACCTGCTCCTCCTCCTCCATCTCTTCCTACCTCCTCCTCATCCGTTCCTACCTGTCCCTCCTCCTCATCCCTTCCTACCTGTTCCTCCTCCTCCTCCCTTCCTACCTGCTCCTCCTCCTCATCCCTTCCTACCTGCTCCTCCTCCTCCATCTCTTCCTACCTCCTCCTCATCCGTTCCTACCTGTCCCTCCTCCTCATCCCTTCCTACCTGTTCCTCCTCCTCATCTCTTCCTACCTGCTCATCCTCCTCCATCCCCCAGTCTCACTCCCTAGTACTATCTACTATCTGAAAAAGTCAATACAAATGTAGATGAAAGTTGGAACTTTAAAGACAAAACCACCGCAAAAGTGACTTGTGTACAGTTGTGACTGTCATAACTTGTCCATCAACTTCTATTCCCAGTTGCCAAGTTCTAGAGTGTGTTTTTGTAGGTGATGCTTTGTGGGTAAGTCATCTGGCCTTCCTCAACACAGAAACATTGGTACGGTCCCCTTCATTACAGCTCTTATTGCTGACGTGTTTCAGAGCCAAGCTTCCTTGTCAGAACCCTTGATAAAAAACGTGAATAGGGCTTTTGTTAACCCGCCTGGCAACAATTAAATATCAAAAGACCTAATGTTTGAATTGACTTAATGTTTCTGTGTGGGTTTGAATAGACCTAACGTTTATGTGTGGGTTTGAATAGATCTAATGTTTCTGTGTGGGTTTGAATAGACCTAACGTTTCTGTGTGGGTTTGAATAGATCTAATGTTTCTGTGTGGGTTTGAATAGACCTAACGTTTCTGTGTGGGTTTGAATAGACCTAACGTTTCTGTGTGGGTTTGAATAGATCTAATGTTTCTGTGTGGGTTTGAATAGATCTAATGTTTCTGTGTGGGTTTGAATAGACCTAACGTTTCTGTGTGGGTTTGAATATAGGCTGGGTGATGTATCGTATTTATGGATGGATGGATCCACATACCGGTATTAACTTGTACTATTCAGAAATATAAAATACCAGATACCAGATCAGATACATCAATATAATGATATATGGATAATGATAATGATATTATATTCTGGGGCGACAGGGTAGCCTAGTGGTTAGAGCGTTGGACTAGGAACCGGAAGGTTGTGAGTTCAAACCCCCGAGCTGACAAGGTACAAATCTGTCGTTCTGCCCTTGAACAGGCAGTTAACCCACTGTTCCCAGGCCGTCATTGAAGATAAGAATTTGTTCTTAACTGACTTGCCTGGTTAAATAAAGGTAAAATTTAAACAATTCTGGCCATATCACCCCATGCTACTTTCCTCTCAACCATTAACAGCTGCATTCCCAAGGGGAAAGGTCTGCTTTGAGGGTTAGGGGAAAGGTCTGCTTTGAGGGTTAGGGGAATCATCTGCTTTGAGGGTTAGGGGAATCATCTACTTTGAGGGTTAGGGGAAAGGTCTGTTTTGAGGGTTAGGGGAAAGGTCTGCTTTGAGGGTTAGGGAAATCATCTGCTTTGAGGGTTAGGGGAATCATCTGCTTTGAGGGTTAGGAGAATCATCTACTTTGAGGGTTAGGGGAAAGGTCTGTTTTGAGGGTTAGGGGAAAGGTCTGTTTTGAGGGTTAGGGGAAAGGTCTGCTTTGAGGGTTAGGGAAATCATCTGCTTTGAGGGTTAGGGGAATCATCTGCTTTGAGGGGTAGGGGAATCATCTGCTTTGAAGGTTAGGGGAATCATCTGCTTTGAGGGTTAGGGGAATCATCTGCTTTGAGGGTTAGGGGAATCATTTGCTTTGAGGGTTAGGGGAAAGGTCTGCTTTGAGGGTTAGGGGAATCATCTGCTTTGAGGGTTAGGGGAAGGTCTGCTTTGAGGGTTAGGGGAAAGGTCTGCTTTGAGGGTTAGGGACTAATCTGCTTTGAGGGTTAGGGGAATCATCTGCTTTGAGGGTTAGGGGAATCATCTGCTTTGAGGGTTAGGGGAAAGGTCTGCTTTGAGGGTTAGGGGAAAGGTCTGCTTTGAGGGTTAGAGGAATCATCTGCTTTGAGGGCTAGGGGAATCATCTGCTTTGAGGGTTAGGGGAATCATCTGCTTTGAGGGTTAGGGGAAAGGTCTGCTTTGAGGGTTAGGGGAAAGGTCTGCTTTGAGGGTTAGGGGAATTATCTGCTTTGAGGGCTAGGGGAATCATCTGCTTTGAGGGTTAGGGGAATGATCTGCTTTGAGGGTTAGGGGAAAGGTCTGCATTGAGGGTTATGGGAAAGGTCTGCTTTGAGGGCTAGGGGAATCATCTGCTTTGAGGGTTAGGGGAATCATCTGCTTTGAGGGTTAGGGGAATCATCTACTTTGAGGGTTAGGGGAAAGGTCTGTTTTGAGGGTTAGGGGAAAGGTCTGTTTTGAGGGTTAGGGGAAAGGTCTGCTTTGAGGGTTAGGGAAATCATCTGCTTTGAGGGTTAGGGGAATCATCTGCTTTGAGGGGTAGGGGAATCATCTGCTTTGAAGGTTAGGGGAATCATCTGCTTTGAGGGTTAGGGGAATCATCTGCTTTGAGGGTTAGGGGAATCATTTGCTTTGAGGGTTAGGGGAAAGGTCTGCTTTGAGGGTTAGGGGAAAGGTCTGCTTTGAGGGTTAGGGGAATCATCTGCTTTGAGGGTTAGGGAAGGTCTGCTTTGAGGGTTAGGGGAAAGGTCTGCTTTGAGGGTTAGGGACTAATCTGCTTTGAGGGTTAGGGGAATCATCTGCTTTGAGGGTTAGGGGAATCATCTGCTTTGAGGGTTAGGGGAAAGGTCTGCTTTGAGGGTTAGGGGAAAGGTCTGCTTTGAGGGTTAGAGGAATCATCTGCTTTGAGGGCTAGGGGAATCATCTGCTTTGAGGGTTAGGGGAATCATCTGCTTTGAGGGTTAGGGGAAAGGTCTGCTTTGAGGGTTAAGGGAAAGGTCTGCTTTGAGGGTTAGGGGAATCATCTGCTTTGAGGATTAGGGGATCATCTGCTTTGAGGGTTAGGGGAATCATCTGCTTTGAGGGTTAGGGGAATCATCTGCTTTGAGGGTTAGGGGAATCATCTGCTTTGAGGGTTAGGGGAATCATCTGCTTTGAGGGTTAGGGGAAAGGTCTGCTTTGAGGGTTAGGGGAAAGGTCTGCTTTGAGGGTTAGGGGAATCATCTGCTTTGAGGGTTAGGGGAATCATCTGCTTTGAGAGTTAGGGGAATCATCTGCTTTGAGGGTTAGGGGAATCATCTGCTTTGAGGGTTAGGGGAAAGGTCTGCTTTGAGGGTTAGGGGAAAGGTCTGCTTTGAGGGTTAGGGGAATTATCTGCTTTGAGGGCTAGGGGAATCATCTGCTTTGAGGGTTAGGGGAATCATCTGCTTTGAGGGTTAGGGGAAAGGTCTGCATTGAGGGTTATGGGAAAGGTCTGCTTTGAGGGTTAGGGGAATCATCTGCTTTGAGGGTTAGGGAAATCATCTGCTTTGAGGGTAAGGGGAAAGGTCTGCTTTGAGGGTTAGGGGAAAGGTCTGCTTTGAGGGTTAGGGGAATCATCTGCTTTGAGGGTTAGGGGAAAGGTCTGCTTTGAGGGTTAGGGGAAAGGTCTTCTTTGAGGGCTAGGGGAATCATCTGATTTGAGGGTTAGGGGAAATGTCTGCTTTGAGGGTTAGGGGAATCATCTGCTTTGAGGGTTAGGGGAATCATCTGCTTTGAGAGTTAGGGGAATCATCTGCTTTGAGGGTTAGGGGAATCATCTGCTTTGAGGGTTAGGGGAAAGGTCTGCTTTGAGGGTTAGGGGAAAGGTCTGCTCTTTGAGGGTTAGGGGAAAGGTCTGCTTTGATGGTTAGGGGAAAGGTCTGCGTTGAGGGTTAGAGGAATCATCTGCTTTGAGGGTTAGGGGAAAGGTCTGCTTTGAGGGTTAGGGGAATCATCTGCTTTGAGGGTTAGGGGAATCATCTGCATTGAGAGTTAGGGGAATCATCTGCTTTGAGGGTTAGGGGAATCATCTGCTTTGAGGGTTAGGGGAAAGGTCTGCTTTGAGGGTTAGGGGAATCATCTGCTTTGAGGGTTAGGGGAATCATCTGCTTTGAGGGTTAGGGGAAAGGTCTGCTTTGAGGGTTAGAGGAATCATCTGCTTTGAGGGCTAGGGGAATCATCTGCTTTGAGGGTTAGGGGAATCATCTGCTTTGAGGGTTAGGGGAAAGGTCTGCTTTGAGGGTTAGGTGAAAGGTCTGCTTTGAGGGTTAGGGGAATCATCTATTTGAGGATTAGGGGATCATCTGCTTTGAGGGTTAGGGGAAAGGTCTGCTTTGAGGGTTAGGGGAAAGGTCTGCTTTGAGGGTTAGGGGAATCATCTGCTTTGAGGGTTCGGGGAATCATCTGCTTTGAGGGTTAGGGGAAAGGTCTGCTTTGAGGGTTAGGGGAAAGGTCTGCTTTGAGGGTTAGGGGAATCATCTGCTTTGAGGGTTAGGGGAATCATCTGCTTTGAGAGTTAGGGGAATCATCTGCTTTGAGGGTTAGGGGAATCATCTGCTTTGAGGGTTAGGGGGAAGGTCTGCTTTGAGGGTTAGTGGAAAGGTCTGCTTTGAGGGTTAGGGGAAAGGTCTGCTTTGAGGGTTAGGGGAATCATCTGCTTTGAGGGCTAGGGGAATCATCTGCTTTGAGGGTTAGGGGAATCATCTGCTTTGAGGGTTAGGGGAAAGGTCTGCTTTGAGGGTTATGGGAAAGGTCTGCTTTGAGGGTTAGGGGAATCATCTGCTTTGAGGGTTAGGGAAATCATCTGCTTTGAGGGTTAGGGGAAAGGTCTGCTTTGAGGGTTAGGGGAAAGGTCTGCTTTGAGGGTTAGGGGAAAGGTCTGCTTTGAGGGTTAGGGGAATCATCTGCTTTGAGGGTTAGGGGAATCATCTGCTTTGAGGATTAGGTGATCATCTGCTTTGAGGATTAGGGGAATCGTCTGCTTTGAGGGTTAGGGGAATCATCTGCTTTGAGGATTAGGGGATCATCTGCTTTGAGGGTTAGGGGAAAGGTCTGCTTTGAGGGTTAGGGGAAAGGTCTGCTTTGAGGGTTAGGGGAATCATCTGCTTTGAGGGTTAGGGGAATCATCTGCTTTGAGGGTTAGGGGAAAGGTCTGCTTTGAGGGTTAGGGGAAAGGTCTGCTTTGAGGGTTAGGGGAATCATCTGCTTTGAGGGTTAGGGGAATCATCTGCTTTGAGAGTTAGGGGAATCATCTGCTTTGAGGGTTAGGGGAATCATCTGCTTTGAGGGTTAGGGGAAAGGTCTGCTTTGAGGGTTAGTGGAAAGGTCTGCTTTGAGGGTTAGGGGAAAGGTCTGCTTTGAGGGTTATGGGAATTATTTGCTTTGAGGGCTAGGGGAATCATCTGCTTTGAGGGTTAGGGGAATCATCTGCTTTGAGGGTTAGGGGAAAGGTCTGCTTTGAGGGTTAGGGGAAAGGTCTGCTTTGAGGGTTAGGGGAATCATCAGCTTTGAGGGTTAGGGGAAAGGTCTGCTTTGAGGGTTAGGGGAAAGGTCTTCTTTGAGGGTTAGGGGAATCATCTGCTTTGAGGGTTAGGGGAATCATCTGCTTTGAGGGTTAGGGGAATCATCTGCTTTGAGGGTTAGGGGAATCATCTGATTTGAGGGTTAGGGGAAATGTCTGCTTTGAGGGTTAGGGGAATCATCTGCTTTGAGGGTTAGGGGAATCATCTGCTTTGAGAGTTAGGGGGATCATCTGCTTTGAGGGTTAGGGGAATCATCTGCTTTGAGGGTTAGGGGAAAGGTCTGCTTTGAGGGTTAGGGGAAAGGTCTGCTTTGAGGGTTAGGGGAAAGGTCTGCTTTGATGGTTAGGGGAAAGGTCTGCTTTGAGGGTTAGAGGAATCATCTGCTTTGAGGGTTAGGGGAAAGGTCTGCTTTGAGGGTTAGGGGAATCATCTGCTTTGAGGGTTAGGGGAATCATCTGCATTGAGGGTTAGGGGAATCATCTGCTTTGAGGGTTAGTGGAATTATCTGCTTTGAGGGTTAGGTGAAAGGTCTGCTTTGAGAGTTAGGGGAATCATCTGCTTTGAGGGTTAGGGGAATCATCTGATTTGAGGGTTAGGGGAAATGTCTGCTTTGAGGGTTAGGGGAATCATCTGCTTTGAGGGTTAGAGGAATCATCTGCTTTGAGGGTTAGGGGAAAGGTCTGCTTTGAGGGTTAGGGGAAATGTTTGTTTTGAGGGTTAGGGGAAAGGTCTGCTTTGAGGGTTAGGGGAAATGTTTGTTTTGAGGGTTAGGGGAAATGTTTGTTTTGAGGGTTAGGGGAAATGTTTATTTTGAGGGTTAGGGGAAATGTTTGTTTTGAGGGTTAGGGGAAATGTTTGTTTTGAGGGTTAGGGGAAATGTTTGTTTTGAGGGTTAGGGGAAATGTTTGTTTTGAGGGTTAGGGGAAATGTTTGTTTTGAGGGTTAGGGGAAATGTTTGTTTTGTGGGTTAGGGGAAATGTTTATTTTGTGGGTTCGGGGAAATGTTTGTTTTGAGAGTTAGGGGAAATGTTTGTTTTGTGGGTTAGGGGAAATGTTTGTTTTGAGGGTTAGGGGAAATGTTTGTTTTGAGGGTTAGGGGAAATGTTTGTTTTGTGGGTTAGGGGAATCATCTGCTTTGAGGGTTAGTGGAATTATCTGCTTTGAGGGTTAGGTGAAAGGTCTGCTTTGAGAGTTAGGGGAATCATCTGCTTTGAAGGTTAGGGGAATCATCTGCTTTGAGGGTTAGGGGAAAGGTCTGCTTTGAGGGTTAGGGGAATCATCTGCTTTGAGGGTTAGGGGAATCATCTGCTTTGAGGGTTAGGGGAAAGGTCTGCTTTGAGGGTTAGGGGAAATGTTTGTTTTGAGGGTTAGGGGAAAGGTCTGCTTTGAGGGTTAGGGGAAATGTTTGTTTTGAGGGTTAGGGGAAATGTTTGTTTTGAGGGTTAGGGGAAATGTTTATTTTGAGGGTTAGGGGAAATGTTTGTTTTGAGGGTTAGGGGAAATGTTTGTTTTGAGGGTTAGGGGAAATGTTTGTTTTGAGGGTTAGGGGAAATGTTTGTTTTGAGGGTTAGGGGAAATGTTTGTTTTGAGGGTTAGGGGAAATGTTTGTTTTGTGGGTTAGGGGAAATGTTTATTTTGTGGGTTCGGGGAAATGTTTGTTTTGAGAGTTAGGGGAAATGTTTGTTTTGTGGGTTAGGGGAAATGTTTGTTTTGAGTGTTAGGGGAAATGTTTGTTTTGAGGGTTAGGGCAAAGTTCTGCTTTGAGGGCTCTCCTCCCATACTTTTTAATTTTAATTGTATTTATTTCATGTTTATTTAACCAGCTAGGTCAGTTGCAATTTGCAACCGCGACCTGGCCAAGATAAAGCAAAACAGTGTGACACATACAACAACACAGAGTTACACATAGAGTAAAACAAACATACAGTCAATAATACAGTAGAAAAAGTCTACATACAGTATGTGCAAATGAGGTAGGATAAAGGCAATAAATAGGCCATCCTTCTTGAATGGGTAGAGCGTGTAGCCGTGTACACCACAACTGCCCTTCCTTGGGAGTAGGGCAGCTCCTTAGTCATGTCTGGCCAACTCACTCCCCTTGACAGACACATCTTGGTCTCCTCGCATACTCCATTGCCGAGCACGAACATGTAGCATAGCGTCGTCGCTAGCTGCCCTCACCCAATAGGCTGGCAAGCGTTTGCCTGAGAAAAATAAATCAATTCTTTGTAGTCCCCAGCATCCCAATCCATTGTAATGCCATTACCAGTGAGGTTGTTGGTGTGCTGTGAGTTTCATTAAGATTTGTTAAGAACATCAAGTGCGGTGGCACTCTTGGACATGTGAAGTTAATCAGGATTTATGAGAAGCCCCCGAGCACAGCTGCTGGGCCCATCACAGCAATTCTGTGTTATCATCCAAATGTAATAACTATTAATTTTTGGGGGCACCTAATCGACTTGGTTTGTTCCCCTGTGGTCTGGTATTTCCAAGGTCTCTACTCTCTTTCCATGAGTCATCCAGGGAGAAATGCATTAGTGAGCTCTTTTATCCAGTCCATCCACTCTCTCCGCTAGCCTGATCCCTAAGACATCTGGCTAAGTGTATGGAACACACTCACTCTGTAGGGGAGATATTACGGTTGCCTTCAACTAGTGTTCTAGCTGTCAGCCTGGGATAGAGAGAGAGGTAGAGAGAGAGACGGTGAGAAGGAGGTTGGGAGGGAGAGAACAAGGGAGAGGGGGAGAGAGAGAGGTGAAAAGGAGGGAGGGAGGGAGAGCGAGGGTGAGGAGGGGAGAGAGAGTGAGAAGGAGGGAGAGAGAGAGAGTCTGAGGGAGGGAGGGAGGGGGAGGGAGGGAGGGAGGGAGGGAGGGAGGGAGGGAGGGAGGGAGGGAGGGAGGGAGGGAGGGAGGGAGGGAGGGAGGGAGGGAGGGAGAAAAGAAAGTGGTGTGTGTGTGTGTGTGCCTGTGTGCGCGCGCACGCGCGCGTGTGTGTGTCTGTGTGTGTGTGTGTGTGTGTGTGTGTGTGTGTGTGTGTGTGTGTGTGTGTGTGTGTGTGTGTGTGTGTGTGTGTGTGTGTGTGTGTGTGTGTGTGTGTGTGTGTGTGTTGAGAAAAGCAGTGCTCCATCATCTACTCTCTCACAGGTCCCCCTTGTGATTGGCGTTTCAATCACCAGAAAGCAGCACGCAATTTACAGCACTTTACAATTTTGACATTGATTTCGTTCGAGGAGCCAATTTCTTAAAAAAACACAAGGCAAGTGTATACTTTCAGGAGAAGAGACCATAGATCCAAGGACACTTTGCTGAAGTACAATTTTAAAGTACAAACCTACAAAAACAAGCAGATTGCCTCCACTGAACAAACGTATAAATGTGACATCTCTCTCTCTCTTCTCCCTCTTCACCCCAAGTTAAACCTGATTGGATTTGATTTGATCTCAAGTCTCTCACTCAATTATTACCTCAAACCCTGTAGTATACACAGTATCTCCAAAAGGATATCCAAGATGGCGTAGCAGTCAGACGTCTTGGTCCTTCTTCTTGTCGTGTAAATATCTTTTTAGATCTTTTTTTTCGCATATCTTTTTTATAAACCTCAACTTCAAAATAGCTCTTCTGAAACCCGCCTCAACCAATGTGGTGTGGATCTGTTTTTTCTGAAGTATTTTTATTTACCTCGGAACGAGAATCCCCCAACAGAAGCTAGCCAGCTCACTAGCTACTAGCTAGTAGTCAGCTAACCACTGCTAGCGGTAATCAGCTAACCTTTAGCTCGGAATGCTCTCGCCAGTTTGTACAACGCGACTCAAACCAGAGCATACCGGACCTATTTTCTCTCCAAATTCCCGGATTCCTACCACAAGCTCTGAACCTTTTCACCGGATCATCGCAGCTAGCAATGCCTAGGTTTATCTCCAATGTACTCACATCCTACCTTACCTTTGTCTGTACATTATGCCTTGAATCTATTCTATCACGCCCAGAAACCTGCTCCTTTTACTCTCTGCTCTGAACGCACCAGTACTGATAGCCTTTAGCCGTACCCTTATCCTACTCCTCCTCTGTTCCTCTGGTGATGTAGAGGTTAATCCAGGTCCTGCAGTGCCTAGCTCCACTCCCACTCCCCAGGTGCTCTCATTTGTTGACTTCTGTAACCGTAAAAGCCTTGGTTTCATGCATGTTAACATTAGAAGCCTACTCCCTAAGTTTGTTTTATTCATTGCTTTAGCACACTCTGCCAACCCGGAAGTCCTAGCCGTGTCTGAATCCTGGCTTAGGAAGACCACCAAAAACCCTGAAATTTCCATCCCTAACTACAACTTCTTCCGACAAGATAGAACTGCCAAAGGGGGCGGTGTTGCAATCTACTGCAGAGATCTGGATGTCAGAAGGTGAATTCACCAATTTGTAAGTCGCTCTGGATAAGAGCGTCTGCTAAATGACTTAAATGTAAATGTAAATGTAATAGCCTGCAGAGTTCTCTATTACTATCCAGGTCTGTACCCAAACAATTCGAGCTTCTTCTTTTAAAAATACACCTTTCCAAAAACATGTCTCTCACCATTGCCGCTTGCTATAGACCACCCTCTGCCCCCAGCTGTGCTCTGAACACCATACGTGAATTGATTGCCCCCCATCTATCTTCAGAGCACGTGCTGCTAGGTGACCTGAACTGGGACATGCTTAACACCCCGGCCATCCTACAATCTAAGCTTGATGCCCTCACATAAATTATCAATTAACCCACCAGGTACAACCCAAAATCCATAAACACGGGCACCCTCATATATCATCCTAACCAATACATCTTTGCTGTCTTCAACCAGGATCTCAGCGATCACTGCCCCATTGCCTGCATCCGTAATGGGTCTGCGGTCAAACGACCACACCCATCACTGTCAAACGCTCCCTAAAACACTTCAGCGAGCAGGCCTTTCTAATCGACCTGGCCCAGGTATCCTGGAAGGAAACTGACCTCATCCCGTCAGTAGAGGATGCCTGGTTATTCTTTAAAAGTGCCTTCCTCACCATCTTAAATAAGCATGCCCCATTCAAAAAATGTAGAACCAGGAACAGATATAGCCCTTGGTTCTCTCCAGACCTGACTGCCCTTGACCAGCACAAAAACATCCTGTGGCGTTCTGCATTAGCATCGAATAGCCCCCGTGATATGCAACTTTTCAGGGAAGTTAGGAACCAATATACACAGGCAGTTAGGAAAGCTAAGGCTAGCTTTTTCAAGCAGAAATCTTCATCCTGTAGCACAAACTCAAAAAAGTTCTGGGGCACTGTAAAGTCCATGGAGAATAAGAAAACCTCCTCCCAGCTGCCCACTGCACTGAGACTAGGAAACAATAGGAAACACTGTCACCACTGATAAATTCACTATAATTGAGAATTTCAATAAGCATTATTCTATGGCTGGCCGTGCTTTCCACCTGGCTACCCCTACCCCGATCAACTGCCCTGCACCCCCCACAGCAACTCGCCCAAGACTCCCCCATTTCTCCTTCACCCAAATCCAGATAGCTGATGTTCTGAAAGAGCTGCAAAATCTGGACCCCTACAAATCAGCCAGGCTACACAATCTGGACAGTATCTTTCTAAAATTATCTGCCAAAATTGTTGCAACCCCTATTACTAGCCTGTTCAACCTTTCTTTCGTATCGTCTGAGATTCCCAAAGGTTGGAAAGCTGCCGCGGTCATCCCCATCTTCAAAGGGTGAGACACTCTAGACCCAAACTGCTATAGACCTATATCTATCCTACTCTGCCTTTCTAAGCCAAATTAACAAGCAGATTACCGACCATTTTGAATCCCACCGTACCTTCTCCGCTATGCAATCCGGTTTCAGAGCTGGTCTTGGGTGCACCTCAGCCACGCTCAAGGTCCTAAACGATATCATAACCGCCATCCATAAGAGACAATACTGTGCAGCCGTATTCATCGACCTGGCCAAGGCTTTTGACTCTGTCAATCACCACATTCTTATCAGCAAACTCAACAGCCTTGGTTTCTCAAATGACTGCCTCGCCTGGTTCACCAACTACTTCTCAGACAGAGTTCTGTGTGTCAAATCGGAGGGCCTGTTGGCATTCTCTATGGGGGTGCCACAGGGTTCAATTCTCGGGCCGACTCTCTTCTCTGTATACAACAATGATGTCGCTCTTGCTGCTGGTGATTCTCTGATCCACCTCTACGCAGACAACACCATTCTGTATACCTCTGGCCCTTCTTTGGACACTGTGTTACCTAACCTCAAGACGAGCTTCAATGCCATTCAACTCTCCTTCTCCTTCTCCTTCTCCAACTGCTCTTAAATGCAAGTAACACTAAATGCATGCTATTCAACCGATCGCTGCCCGCACCTGCCCGCCCGTCCAGCATCACTATTCTGGACGGTTCTGACTTAGAATATAATAACTACAAATACCTAGGTGTCTGGTTAGACTGTAAATTCTCCTTCCAGACTCACATTAAGCATCTCCAATCAAAAATGAAATCTAGAATTGGCTTCCTATTTCGCAACTAAGCATCCTTCACTCATGCTGCCAAACATACCCTCGTAAAACGGACAATCCTACCGATCCTCGACTTTGGTGATGTCATTTACAAAATAGCCTCCAACACTCTACTTAACAAATTAGATGCAGTCTATCACAGTGCCATCCGTTTTGTCACCAAAGCCCCATATACTACCCACCACTGCGACCTGTATGCTCTCGTTGGCAGGCCCTTGCTTCATACTCGGCGCCAAATCCACTGGCTCCAGGTCATCTACAAGTATCTGCTAGGTAAAGCCCCGCCTTATCTCAGCTCACTGGTCACCATAGCAGCACCCACCCATAGCACGCGCTACAGCAGGTATATCTCACTGGTCTCCCCAAAAACCAATTCTTCCTTTGGCTGCCTTTCCTTCCAGTTCTCTGCTGCCAATGACTGGAACGAACTACAGAAATCACTGAAGCTGGAGACTCATATCTCCCTCACTAGCTTTAAGCACCAGCTGTCAGAGCAGCTCACAGATCACTGCACCTGTACATAACCCATCTGTAAATAGCCCATCCAACTACCTCATCCCCATACTGTATTTATTTATACATTCATCTTCTGCACATCTACCATTCCAGTGTTTAATTGCTATATTGTAATTACTTCGCCACCATGGCCTATTTATTGCCTTACCTCCCTTATCCTACCTCATTTGCACACACTGAATATAGACTTTTTTTCTATTGTGTTATTGACTGTATGCTTTGTTTATTCCATGTGTAACTCTGTGTTGTTGTATGTGTCAAACTGCTTTGCTTTATCTTGGCCAGGTCTCAGTTGTAAATGAGAACTTGTTCTCAACTAGCCTACCTGGTTAAATAAAGGTTAAATAAAAAAATAAAAATGTATGTTGCTGAGTGATCAGATCCTACTGAACAAACAACAGAACAAAGACAGAGAAGATCCAAACCCTGTAGTATATACAGTATCTCCATGTATGTTGCTGAGTGATCAGATTCAAACCCTGTTTACCTTCTCTGGACGATAGCGCGGAACCCTTGGGTTTGACCTTTTGTTCCCAGTGAGAGCGAAAGAGGGAGACGCACACTGAAATGTCAGCATTGCCCCTAAGATGAATGGCCATCGATCGACCACGCATCCCAGGCACTGAACGATAAGGAAGGATGCCTGCATCCTAAATTGCATCCTATTCTCTACATAGTACACTGGTTAAAAGTAGTGCACTATATAGGGAATAGTGTGCCTTTTGTGGTGCACATGTGGCTCAGGCTGCTCTGTCGGCCAGTCACATGGACCCAGCGTGGAACGGTGCTGTGTGCCAATGAGAGAGCAGCAGTACTGCCAAAGACTATAGACCAGAGTATAAACTGGGTGGTTCTAGCCCTGAATGCTGATTGGCTGAGGCATGGTATATCAGACTGTAAACCACAGGTATGACAAAACATGTATTTTTACTGCTCTAATTACGTTGGTAACCAGTTTATAACAGCAATAAGGCTCCTCGGGGGTTTGTGATATAGAGCCAATATACCAATGCTAAGGGCTAAAGGCGTTGCGTCGTGCTTAAAACAGCCCTTAGCAGTGGTTAACGCCTGCAGCTGTGGGACACCTGCAGCTTTGTGACTCCTGCAGCTCTGTGACTCCTGCAGCTGAAAGATACTTAGTTATTGTAAAAATCTACAGATGCTTTGAATGGGCTTTTAATGTATTCAGTTCGTTCTAGGAAACAAAGCACAATTAAGCCACGGGTAGCTGAGAAGTTACTTTACTCCATCGAACAGGTTCCATAGGGCTTTGGTCAAAAGTAGTGTACTATGTAGGGAATAGTGTGCCAATGGGATGCTGAATGTTAAGGGAAAACTGGAGGCAACCCTACCTGCCTTCCTTCACAATGTTTGTGTGTGTGTGTGTGTGTGTGTGTGTGTGTGTGTGTGTGTGTGTGTGTGTGTGTGTGTGTGTGTGTGTGTGTGTGTGTGTGTGTGTGTGTGTGTGTGCGTGTGCGTCTGCGTCTGTGTCAGTAGGCTATGTGGATGCTGTTGGGTGGATATTGGGGACTAACCCTCGATCAGGGTTTCCCCAACTGTTTAATTTGGCCCCCCAAGTTTTCATTAAAAAAATAAATTATATTAATAATTTTGTTCGACATAAAAAACAGTGAAAACACCAAGAAATCAGCTCCAATGTATTTTTATTTAAGAAATCTGTTCCCAGGTATTCCCACGTATAATAGAGAGACACGTGAATGATACAAATGTAAACAAGGTTTGAAATTATTCTGTTTTAGTCAAACTGTATCTGTTTGGGCTTGTTGAGGTCAGTTGTTGCAGTCTACAGGTGATTTGTAATTATGTTCCAGCCCCCCCGACCATCCGCTCCAGAAAATATCGCCTCACGGCTGAATCTAGTTGATGATCCCTGCTCTACATCAACTTACAACTCACCTATTGTTAATCTCCTGGCGTTGAAGCCTGCTAACTAACACACCATTAATCAGCAGTTGCCCACGTGAACATAAGTTAAGCAGGGTTGTTGGGGGGGGTTTATCCTTTCAGCTGGGCTGAGGTTGTTTAGGGAGTAGCTCAGAGAAGCAGGCTCATAGCCAGTCTGGAATCACAGTGAACACATTCATTAACCTCTAGTTCCCACTCCAGCACGTGCAGGAGTGTTTGCCGATGAACTGAACCCACTTTCATCATGAAGAGACTCACTGTTGGCTACCAGAGCCGACTTCCCGACCTGAAGCAGAAAGCCACCTCCCTGTTTAAATGACACTGTCAGCATTCTGGATTTATTTTGTCGTAGAAGCAGCCTGAGCATTTCCCCGCTGTCGGTGCACCAGCTGGGACCAGTATGAGACCTGGTTCTTGTCGACAAGGGAGACTCTGAAACTCTGAAGAAACTTGAAGAATGCAGCAACTGCTCAAGCAGTGGACTGCATCATCCTTTGGCTGGATATTCAGTCCTGGCCACTCTCACAGAGGATTAGAGTGAAGGATTCTGGGATGTGGATGGAGTTATTGTATCCCCCAAGCCTAGCACCTGGGCCTTTTGGCCAGCAACAGCAATGGGAAATAGCTTTTTATTCTTAGATATTTTTTTTTACTTTCAGCTCTCTCACTTTAAATTTGACTTCCCTCATAATGGAATGTCGCTATCTTTGATTCCCTTTTCATAATTGACAGTGGTTATAAATTAAGCACAGCAGCCATTAACGGGTTCATCAGCTTGTTAGATTCATAATTGAATTCCCTGTACTCAGCGGAGTCTCCCGTTTGTCTCATTAGTCTCTCCTTGAAGGCTCTGATTATGTCTTTAGGTTTCTGCATGGTGCTAAAATTAATGTGTGCAACTGTCCCCACGGAGACACACATGTTCCATCAGCATTGCAAACTGTAAGCTATCATTCTCCACATGAGTGATAGCCCAAACGACGCAACTGCAGATGTGTTGATACGATGTTAGAGGATGGGCGGATTGGCTTTACTTCGAACTGTGAACAGATGCCACTGTCATAAATCATTGTTATTTTGGCTATACGTACAGGTCCTGGACCCTCTGCGAAGGCCGGAAGCTTGAATTAGTTTTTTAACAGCTGTGCGATGCTACCCTACCCAACCATCGGAAAAACTAACTTAGACCCAACTTCCTCCAAAACATACTCATTATATCCAACATATCCATTAATATTCAGGTGGAAAAACGAATTGAAACATATCAGCGGTAATTATCCATTTCCACCCATTACTAAAATTTGAGCTGAAACATGGTGAATAAAAAGGTAAATGAAACACATTATTATATCTGTTGACAGAATCAGTATGAACTGTACTTGGTTCATATTTACAGTAACTGCCTCTGTGGTTGCCAGCCCACATTCATGAATATGACCTCTGTTCAGATAGATTGCCCCAGCAGCTTTACCTCTGATTCAATCATTCATCAACACACCACCGTCTTAATACTGTATGCTGTCTGAAAACCCACATAGAGGTATAGAAAATCCATAGAAAAATCTAGGATGATAGTGATTGAAAGTTCAGATCAGAAAGTTTTATTGATTCAAACTGCCTAGGTTCAAATCTCCTGGCTTTGGGTGTTTACTAGATTCAGCTTATCAAATCTTGAGCGAGCACTCAAAGACAAGAAAAGTTTGTTTAACTTATTCTCTATAACATTAGTTTGCTAGCTAGGCACTCAGAAGACAAGAAGAGTTTGTTTAACTTAATTCTCTATAAACATTCAAAGACAAGTTTGTTCTCTATAACTAGCTAGGCACTCAAAGACAAGTAAAGTATGTTTAACTTGTTCTCTATAACATTAGTTTGCTAGCTAGGCACTCAGAAGACAAGTAAAGTATGTTTAACTTGTTCTCTATAACATTTGTTTGCTAGCTAGGCACTCAAAGACAAGTAAAGTATATTTAACTTGTTCTCTATAACATTTGTTTGCTAGCTAGGCACTCAGAAGACAAGTAAAGTATGTTTAACCTATTCGCTCTAGCTTGCCAGCTAGCTTCCCATATTACCTCAAATAATGAACCATCTGGTATTAGCTAGCTAATTTAGCTGTATTATTTGTTTACCTTTTTGTTCAGAAGTGCAGTTTTTAACTATGGCATTTGACAACTCTTAGAAAACAGACATTTTCCCCTCTCCTGACCTGATACCTTTATTCCTAGCTGGACTAGACCAAAGGAATTATATTCAGGCAGTGGGATACTTAAGCAATAAGGCCTTAGGGGGTGTGGTATATGGCCAATATACCACGACTCAGGGCTGTTCTTAGGCACGACTCAACTTGTGATATATTGGCCATATATCACAAACCACTGAAGTGCCTTATTACTATTATAAACTGTTTACCAACGGAATTAGAGCAGTAAAAATAAGTGTTTTGTCATACCCGTGGTATACGGTCTGATATATCACAGCTGTCAGCCAATCAGCATACAGGGCCCAAACCACCCAGTTTATAATGTTCCTTTTTTCCTGGAAACCAAGTTAATTATATTCAGGTTCCTTTCCATAATGTATAGTAAATGCCTGGATCTACCATTTCACTGCTGTGTGACACCGAGTAGTTCCTTGTTTATGTCAAACTCACCTGAATTGAAACTTGTATTCAAATATCATGTCCTATATGTACAGCATTTCACACTCTATTTGACCAGTCATTATACTCTCCCAATTGCCCCCAACTGTTCTCCATCCATTAGCCTTTATCCAGGATCATGGTAGCCATTGTCATAGTAACATGCCACCGTAGCTCATTCATCTCACCAACACATTCCCATGCGGATTATACTAACACCTTTTGAGTGCCCTTTTACCATCTTCCACAGACAGGTGTGCCTGATTAAGAACCGTGTAAAGTGAATATGGGCTCAGGGCAGTGGTATATTTTGGGCCAAACCACCGCATGGCGAACACAGATAACGAGAGTCAACGGTACCATGAATCAGCCCCAAACTTGGGCGCCACACACGTGCACCGGAATACAAATCAGCTGGCCAAATCCCCGGATAAAAGCCATTTATTTTGTACACCCTAGCATTCTGTCCAGAGCACCCCCACCCCCCCCACCTAATCAGGAGGAGCATTGTCTTGCTGGTGCAATGCCAGCCCCGCGCCCTGATGACAGTGATGTAACGGAATTGTAATTCTAAGATGCATTTAGGTTTATCTGATAGAGATACATTGAGACTTCTTTGCTCGGAGACAGATTCAAGCATTTCTGAGGGTTCCGGGGGAGGTTGGTGGGAGGGTTATAGGTCACTGTTGAAGTTCAAATAGCCTGCTGTCCATAATGCCAGAAGTTGACTGATATCTCTTTGGCAGGCTATAGCAGTGTGACAGCCTGCCTATATTTATTCAAGACTGAAAAGGGACAGAGTGGCGGAAGGTACGAGGGGGTTTGAGGTTGTAAGAAGGGCTTGGTGGACCTCTAGTGTAGTGCTGTGTTCATTGTACTGTACAGCTCTGTAGAATAGATATATCTCTCCTTTGTTTCTCTGGCAACAGACAGATCCTCAGATTACTGTTAAGACCCCCTTTGATGCCATGTCCCCCAACGCCACGGCAGGAAAACAACAGACAAGTGGAGAGAACACTGATGTCCAAAAGCGAAATGGATAGATGATTCAATAAATGAAGAAGTGGGAGTATGTTTCAAAGGGCCGCTGTCGCGTTGGGATTGGGAGCCTGTAACGCTTTAACTGGTAGGATTCATGACTCTCCCTATCGAGAGATCAAAGCCTCTGCAAGACGTTTCATCGTTTAGCTGGGAGCGAGCACTCAATGCTAAAGCCTTTGTCCCGTAAAAGACGTGGGAGCGCCCGTGTTGGCAGTGTGTTGCTTGATAAGGCAGAGGGAGGGGGGATATCAGAGACTCGCTGTCTGTCTGTTCTACTGTCTTTGACCTCCCTTGACCACGGACTCTGACCCCCCATTTGACCTTGATAGAGCTTTGAAAGATCAGACATGATAGAACATGACATTCCATGTCTGCCTCACGCTCAAGAGATTTACTTATCAGCGCGGAAGGACTGAGGCTATTGTTCTTGTTTCCATCAAAGCGAATCGTCTCCTCCCCCCAAAGATTTGAGATTGCATTTTGAAAAGACATATCAATACTAAAATCATGAATATTTATAAGACATATCTAATTAGTGGTATTGCCGGCCATTAAACTAGGCTGAAGGAATTAGAAAAGCTTTAAAAAGCGAACATAGTTTTGTATTTTTCCACAACAGATTTATTTCATTTTGAAGTATATTGCTTTGAACATTTATTGATATAAGCTGAAAGTGGCCTTTCTTTTTTTCTTAGGCGGTGTCACGCCCTGGTCTTAGTATTTTGTGTTTTTCTTTATTATTTTGGTCAGGCCAGGGTGTGACATGGGTTTATTGTGGTGTGTTTTGTCTTGGGGTTTTGTTAGGTATTGGGTTTGTGGCTTATTGGGGGTATCTAGCATAGTGTATGGCTGTCTGGAGTGGTTCTCAATCAGAGGCAGGTGTTTATCGTTGTCTCTGATTGGGAACCATATTTATCTAGCCAGTCCTGTGTGGCTCAGTCGGTAGAGCATGGCGCTTGCAACGCCAAGCGTCGTGGGTTCGTTTCCCACTGGGGCCACCCATATGCAAAAGTAGTGGCCCCAGCCGACTTGTAAGTCGCTTTGGACAAAAGCGTCTGCTAAATGGGATATATTTATATTTATATATTCTTTGAGTGTTTCGTGGGTGATTGTTCCTGTCTCAGTGTTTGTTGTCACCAAATAGGCTGTTTAGGTTTTCAAGTTACGTTTGTTGTTTTGTATTGTTCGTGTTTATTCGTTCATTAAACATGTATGAAAATTACCACGCCGCATTTTGGTCCGATCCTTGCTACACCTCTTCGTCAGAGAAGGAGTTTGAAGAAAACCGTAACAGAATCACCCACCACAACAAGACCAAGCGGCGTGGTAACGGACAGCCGCAACAGCGGCCAAAGACACAGTACTCTTGGACATGGGAGGAAATCCTCGACGGGAGAGGACCCTGGGCTAAACCAGGGGAGTGTAGCCGCCCCAAGGTGCAGCAGGAGAAGAGGCAACAGGAGCAGTTCAAAGGAATGGACATGGGAGGATGAACTGGACGGTAAAGGACCCTGGGTTCAGCCTGGAGAATATCGCCGCCCCAAGGAAGAACTGCAGGCGGGGAAAGCGGAGATGCGCTGGTATGAGGAGGCAGCACGGCGACACGGATGGAAGTCCGAGAGTCAGTCCCAAAAATTTCTTGGGGGGGGCTCACAGGGAGTATGGCGACGCTAGGTAGGAGACCTACGCCAACTTCCTGTGGTTACCGGGGGGCTGGAGAGACCGGGCTGGCACCGTGTTATGCTGAGGTGCGCACGGTGTCCCCAGTGCGGGTGCATAGCCGGTGCGGTATATTCCAGCCCCGCGTATCGGCCGAGCTAGATTGAGCGTCGAGCCAAATGCCATGAAGCCGGCTCTACGCATCTGGTCCCCAGTGTGTCTCCTTGGGCCGGCTTACATGGCACCAGCCTTGCGCACGGTGATCCCGGTTCGCCTGCATAGCCCAGTGCGGGCTATTCCACCTCGCCGCACTGGCAGAGCGACCGGGAGTATTCAATCAGGTAAGGTTGGGCAGGCTCGGTGCTCAAGAGCTCCAGTGCGCCTGCACGGTCCGGTCTACCCTGTACCACCTACACACACCAGTCCTCCGGTGGCAGCTCCCCGCAACAGGCTTCCTGTGTGTGTCCTCGGCCCAGTACCACCAGTGCCAGCGCCACGCATCAGGCCTACAGTGCGCCTCGCCTCTCCAGCGCTGCCAGAGCCTTCCTCCTCTCCTGCGCTGCCGGAGTCTCCCGCCTGTTTAGCGCTGCCAAAGCCTTCCGCCTGTTTAGCACTGCCGGAGTTTCCCGCCTGTTTAGCGCTGCCAGAGCCTTCCTCCTCTACAGCGCTGCTGGAGTCTCCTGCCTGTTCAGCGCAGCCAGAGCTGCCAGCCTGCATGGAGCAGCCAGAGCTGCCAGTCTGCATGGAGCAGCCAGAGCTGCCAGTCTGCATGGAGCAGCCAGAGCTGCCAGTCTGCATGGAGCAGCCAGAGCCGCCAGTCTGCATGGAGCAGCCTAAGCTGTCAGTCTGCATGGAGCAGCCAGAGCTGTCAGTATGCATGGAGCAGCTAGAGCTGTCAGTCTGCAAGGAGCTGCCAGTCTGCATGGAGCTGCCAGAGCTGCCAGTCTGCAAGAAGCCGCCAGAGCTGCCAGTCTGCATGGAGCAGCCAGAGCCGTCAGTCAGTATGGAGCAGCCAGAGCCGTCAGTCAGCATGGAGCAGCCAGAGCCATCAGTCAGCATGGAGCAGCCAGAGCTGCCAGTCAGCATGGAGCAGCCAGATCCGTCAGTCTGCCAGGATCCGCCAGTCAGCCAGACTCTTCCAGATCCGCCAGTCTGCCAGGATCCGCCAGTCAGCCAGACTCTTCCAGATCCACCAGTCAGCCAGACTCTTCCAGATCCGCCAGTCAGCCAGACTCTGCCAGAACCGCCAGCCAGCCAGAATCTACCAGAGCCAACTACCTGCCTGAGCTTCCCCTCAGTGCTGAGCTTCCTCTCAGTGCTGAGCTTCCCCTCAGTCCCGAGCTACCCCTCAGTCCCGAGCTACCCCTCAGTCCTAAGCTGCTTCAGTCCCGAGCTGCCCCTCAGTCCCGAGCTGCCCCTCAGTCCCGAGCTGCCCCTCAGTCCAGTGGGGTTCTGGGTGAGGACTACTAGGCCATGGTCGGCGGCGAGGGTGGACTATCCTAGGACGTGAGGAGGAGGGACTAAGACTTGGATAGAATGGAGTCCACGTCCCGCGCCGGAGCCGCCACCATGGACAGACGCCCACCCGGACCCTCCCCTATGGTTTTTGGTGTGCGTCCGGGAGTCCGCACCTTGGGGGGGGGGGGGTTCTGTCACGCCCTGGTCTTAGTATTTTGTGTTTTATTTATTATTTTGGTCAGGCCAGGGTGTGACATGGGTTTATTGTGGTGTGTTTCGTCTTGGGGTTTTGTTGGGTATTGGGTTTGTGGCTTAGTGGGGGTATCTAGCATAGTCTATGGCTGTCTGGAGTGGCTCTCAATCAGAGGCAGGTGTTTATTGTTGTCTCTGATTGGGAACCATATTTAGGCAGCCATATTCTTTGAGTGTTTCGTGGGTGATTGATCCTGTCTCAGTGTTTGTTGTCACCAGATAGGCTGTTTAGGTTTTCAAGTTACGTTTGTTGTTTTGTATTGTTCGTGTTTATTCGTTCATTAAACATGTATGAAAATTACCACGCCGGTCCGATCCTTGCTACACCTCTTCGTCAGAGGAGGAGTTAGAAGAAAACCGTAACAGGCGGCGAGGTCAGACAGTAGACAGACGGAATATGACTATTGACATAGAGGTGTTTTGGAGGTTACGTGACCCTGAATAAACAACTAAGCCCAGCTACAACACACTTGCATAAGCCTTGCCTGGGCTCCCTGAACAGTAAGTAGTTAGAGCAAGGTTTTTATAGCATATTGGCATTGATTTCTCACACAGTCAACCGTGTCAATGCTCTTTGGTACTTTTCTCACCATAATGTTTGCCCTGCAGTTATTTGTATTCTACAGGACAATCTCATAGGGCACTATACACTCCAAATTGCCAATGGAAAGTTTCCAGCAGTGGAGGCTGCTGAGGGGAGGACGGCTCATTATAACGACTGGAACAGAGTAAATGGAATGGCATGAAACCATGTGTTTGGTGTATTTGATACCATTCCTCTGATTCCGCTCCAGCCATTACCACGAGCCCGTCCTCCCGAAATGAAGGTACCACCAACCTCCTGTGGTGTCCAGCATATGGCAAAGCCGCACTTTCTGCACAAGAATAAACGATAAACAATTTCCTGTGTGAAACAAACAAACATAAACTGCAAGTTAAATCAGTTTACATTTACATTTAAGTCATGTAGCATACTCTCTCATCCAGAGCAGCTTACAAGAGCAATTAGGGTCAAGTGCCTTGCTCAAGGGCACAACACCAGATTTTTTACCTCGTCAGCTCAGGGATTCGAACCAACACGCATACTTGCGGCGAAGGAAGAATGTGGATTTGCCTTTCCCGTGAATGAGTCTCTGTTTCTGTCCAAAATGGCACCCTATTCCCCATATACCGTAGTGCACTACTTTTGACCGGATGTGCCTTACTTCTGGTCAAACAATTAAAATAGTAATTAAGAGTGTTAATTTATTAAATGACTCCCCTCATTACATAGCATTGACTAGATTAGGCCTAACAACACACTAATGTCCTCATAAAGAACACACGTAAATACCATTTCAACGTCGCTGGGTTAATTATTTTTGGACAGAGTAGGCAATTACCACCGGTATGGGATTATGAGGACTGCCTGCCCATAAAATCGGTTTCAGATTTCAAGATTCAACCCGAGCTTCCGAGTTTCCTAGCTTCCTTCTCTGAAGGTGTGTACATCTGGGGTGCCTATCAAAGTGCCCTACTACCCATAGGGCTCTGGCCAAAAGTCGTGCACTATGAAGATAATATTAATAATCAACTAACCACGTTTCCATTCACAGTTTTTACGTGACTAATGTCATACCGTCCCCAAAAAATCACCACAGCTGTAATGGAAACGGGACGTTTCAGTACAATTTTATAAATGCAACCAGATAATTTGTTGGTTCGACATGTTGGGACATTTTTGTGTCGGTAAAATTAAGTAACCGAGATTTTATACTCAAATATTGATATAATAACCATCATATCAAAGTCAACTTGGAATAACGCTCTGATATGGCGTGTGGTCCTCCCACTACGATGCTGTGTGGTCCTCCCTACGATGGTGTGTGGTCCTCCCTACGATGGTGTGTGGTCCTCCCACTACGATGGTGTGTGTTCCTCCCTATGATGGTGTGTGGTCCTCCCACTACGATGCTGTGTGGTCCTCCCTACGATGGTGTGTGGTCCTCCCACTACGATGGTGTGTGGTCCTCCCACTACGATGGTGTGTGGTCCTCCCACTACGATGGTGTGTGGTCCTCCCACTACGATGCTGTGTGGTCCTCCCTACGATGGTGTGTGGTCCTCCCACTACGATGGTGTGTGGTCCTCCCACTACGATGGTGTGGGGTCCTCCCACTACGATGGTGTGGGGTCCTCCCACTACGATGGTGTGTGGTCCTCCCACTAAGATTGTGTGAGGTCCTCCCACTACGATGGTGTGTGGTCCTCCCACTATGATGGTGTGTGGTCCTCCCACTACGATGGTGTGTGGTCCTCCCACTACGATGGTGTGTGGTCCTCCCTATGATGGCGTGTGGTCCTCCCACTACGATGCTGTGTGGTCCTCCCTACGATGGTGTGTGGTTCTCCCACTACGATGGTGTGTGGTCCTCCCACTACGATGGTGTGTGGTCCTCCCTATGATGGTGTGGGGTCCTCCCACTACGATGGTGTGGGGTCCTCCCACTACGATGGTGTGTGGTCCTCTCACTACGATGGTGTGGGGTCCTCCCACTACGATGGTGTGTGGTCCTCCCACTACGATGGTGTGTGGTCCTCCCACTAAGATGCTGTGTGGTCCACCCACTAAGATGGTGTGTGGTCCTCCCACTACGATGGTGTGTGGTCCTCCCACTACGATGGTGTGTGGTCCTCCCACTACGATGCTGTGTGGTCCTCCCTACGATGGTGTGTGGTCCTCCCACTACGATGGTGTGTGGTCCTCCCACTACGATGGTGTGTGGTCCTCCCTATGATGGTGTGGGGTCCTCCCACTACGATGGTGTGGGGTCCTCCCACTACGATGGTGTGTGGTCCTCTCACTACGATGGTGTGGGTTCCTCCCACTACGATGGTGTGTGGTCCTCCCACTACGATGGTGTGTGGTCCTCCCACTAAGATGCTGTGTGGTCCACCCACTACAATGGTGTGTGGTCCACCCACTACAATGGTGTGTGGTCCTCCCACTACGATGGTGTGTGGTCCTCCCACTACGATGGTGTGTGGTCCTCCCACTAAGATGCTGTGTGGTCCACCCACTACAATGGTGTGGTCCTCTCACTAAGATGGTGTGTGGTCCACCCACTACAATGGTGTGGTCCTCCCACTACGATGGTGTGTGGTCCTCCCACTACGATGGTGTGTGGTCCTCCCACTAAGATGCTGTGTGGTCCACCCACTACGATGGTGTGTGGTCCTCCCACTAAGATGCTGTGTGGTCCACCCACTACAATGGTGTGGTCCTCTCACTAAGATGGTGTGTGGTCCACCCACTACAATGGTGTGGTCCTCCCACTACAATGGTGTGTGGTCCTCCCACTAAGATGCTGTGTGGTCCACCCACTACAATGGTGTGGTCCTCTCACTAAGATGGTGTGTGGTCCACCCACTACAATGGTGTGGTCCTCTCACTACGATGGTGTGTGGTCCACCCACTACGATGGTGTGTGGTCCTCCCACTACGATGGTGTGTGGTCCTCCCACTACGATGGTGTGTGGTCCTCCCACTACGATGGTGTGTGGTCCTCCCACTAAGATGCTGTGTGGTCCACCCACTACAATGGTGTGGTCCTCTCACTAAGATGGTGTGTGGTCCACCCACTACAATGGTGTGGTCCTCCCACTACGATGGTGTGTGGTCCTCCCACTACGATGGTGTGTGGTCCTCCCACTAAGATGCTGTGTGGTCCACCCACTACAATGGTGTGGTCCTCTCACTAAGATGGTGTGTGGTCCACCCACTACAATGGTGTGGTCCTCTCACTAAGATGGTGTGTGGTCCACCCACTACAATGGTGTGGTCCTCTCACTAAGATGGTGTGTGGTCCACCCACTACAATGGTGTGGTCCTCTCACTAAGATGGTGTGTGGTCCACCCACTACAATGGTGTGGTCCTCTCACTAAGATGGTGTGTGGTCCACCCACTACAATGGTGTGGTCCTCTCACTAAGATGGTGTGTGGTCCACCCACTACAATGGTGTGGTCCTCTCACTAAGATGGTGTGTGGTCCACCCACTACAATGGTGTGGTCCTCTCACTAAGATGGTGTGTGGTCCACCCACTACAATGGTGTGGTCCTCTAAATAAGATGGTGTGTGGTCCACCCACTACAATGGTGTGGTCCTCTCACTAAGATGGTGTGTGGTCCACCCACTACAATGGTGTGTGGTCCTCTCACTAAGATGGTGTGTGGTCCACCCACTACGATGGTGTGTGGTCCTCTCACTAAGATGGTGTGTGGTCCTCTCACTAAGATGGTGTGTGGTCCTCCCACTACGATGGTGTGTGGTCCTCTCACTAAGATGGTGTGTGGTCCTCTCACTAAGATGGTGTGTGGTCCTCCCACTACAATGGTGTGTGGTCCTCTCACTAAGATGGTGTGTGGTCCACCCACTACAATGGTGTGTGGTCCTCTCACTAAGATGGTGTGTGGTCCACCCACTACAATGGTGTGTGGTCCTCTCACTACGATGGTGTGTGGTCCTCCCACTACAATGGTGTGTGGTCCTCTCACTACAATGGTGTGTGGTCCTCTCACTACGATGGTGTGTGGTCCTCCCACTACAATGGTGTGTGGTCCTCTCACTACAATGGTGTGTGGTCCTCTCATTACGATGGTGTGTGGTCCTCCCACTACAATGGTGTGTGGTCCTCTCACTACAATGGTGTGTGGTCCTCTCACTAAGATGGTGTGTGGTCCTCTCACTAAGATGGTGTGTGGTCCTCTCACAAGTTGGTGAAAGTACACTGTGGTAAATACTGAGGGTCTTATTCTGGTGACATGATAATCCAATCTTGACTGCCGTTTGACAAATACAAATATCCACAATAACCTCATCATGTAGACTAGTCTACCCACACATCCTACCGCACTATATCGGCAAGCTGTTGGCTAGAGTGCTAAGACCAGAGGAGGCTATTTAACGCAACAGTTTTTGTGACAAAACTATTAGTAGAGTTGAAAATGTGATGAAAACACATTGAACTTTAGATTTTTATTTGGTACGTGACAATTTAAGCGAAAAGGGACAGTAGGTAAAATCCCTGAACTGACAATGTAAAATATCTGGCAATGTGCCCTTCAGCAAGGCACTTAACCCTAATTGCTCCGGAGCGGGGGACAATGGTGACCCTGGCCATGACCCTACCCTCTGGGGGTGTCTCAGGGGGAGTTGGGACATGTTAAAAAGCACCCAGCAAAATTATTATTATTATTAAATGGCACCCTATTCCCTATTTAGTGCACTACTTTTGACCAGGGCCCATAGGAAATTCCCAAGCCTCTCGATGTAGCCTATGAATAAAATCATGGTACTATGCTAATCAGAGAGATGTGTAATGTGACTGATCTCTTTATCATGCTGATCATTGAGCATGGGAGAGGTGTCTACCTGTATTGTCATGCTGATCATTGAACATGGGAGAGGTGTCTACCTGTATTGTCATGCTGATCATTGAACATGGGAGAGGTGTCTATCTGTATTGAACATGGGAGAGGTGTCTACCTGTATTGTCATGCTGATCATTGAGCATGGGAGAGGTGTCTATCTGTATTGAACATGGGAGAGGTGTCTACCTGTATTATCATGCTGATCATTGAGCATGGGAGAGGTGTCTACCTGTATTGTCATGCTGATCATTGAACATGGGAGAGGTGTCTACCTGTATTGTCATGCTGATCATTGAACATGGGAGAGGTGTCTACCTGTATTGTCATGCTGATCATTGAACATGGGAGAGGTGTCTACCTGTATTGTCATGCTGATCATTGAACATGGGAGAGGTGTCTACCTGTATTGTCATGCTGATCATTGAACATGGGAGAGGTGTCTACCTGTATTGTCATGCTGATCATTGAACATGGGAGAGGTGTCTACCTGTATTGTCATGCTGATCATTGAGCATGGGAGAGGTGTCTATCTGTATTGAACATGGGAGAGGTGTCTACCTGTATTGTCATGCTGATCATTGAACATGGGAGAGGTGTCTACCTGTATTGTCATGCTGATCATTGAACATGGGAGAGATGTCTACCTGTATTGTCATGCTGATCATTGAACATGGGAGAGGTATCTACCTGTATTGTCATGCTGATCATTGAGCATGGGAGAGGTGTCTACCTGTATTGTCATGCTGATCATTGAGCATGGGAGAGGTGTCTACCTGTATTGTCATGCTGATCATTGAACATGGGAGAGGTGTTATTATGATGTATGGGTTAAATTGACTGCATCATTTAAAAGTGGAGGTCCATTCACATATATTATAGAGATACCTAATAGAACACCACCTAATAGAACACCACCTAATAGAACACCACCTAATAGAACACCACCTAATAGAACACCACTTAATACAACACTGTCTAATAGACACCATCTAATAGAACACCACCTAATATAACACAATCTAATAGAACACCACCTAATAGAACACCATCTAATAGAACACCACCTAATAGAACACCATCTAATAGAACACCACCTAATATAACACCATCTAATAGAACACCACCTAATATAACACCGTCTAATAGACACCACCTAATATAACACCGTCTAATAGACACCACCTAATAGAACACCACCTAATAGAACACCATCTAATAGAACACTGTCTAATAGAACACCGTCTAATAGAACACCATCTAATAGAACACCACCTAATATAACACCATCTGATACAACACTGTCTAATAGACACCATCTAATAGAACACCATCTAATAGAACACCATCTAATAGAACACCATCTAATAGAACACCACCTAATAGAACACCACCTAATAGAACACCACCTAATAGAACACCACCTAATAGAACACCGTCTAATAGAACACCACCTAATAGACACCATCTAATAGAACACCACCTAATACAACACTGTCTAATAGAACACCACCTAATAGAACACCACCTAAAAGAACACCACCTAATAGAACACCATCTAATAGAACACCACCTAATAGAACAACATTTAATACAATTTTTGTACCACATAAGGTGATGAAGTGCTATATGTCCTTTATGCATTTTCTGTGATCCTCTGTGGCTCAGTTGGTAGAGCGGGGTGTTGAAACCTGGGTCATGGGTCATATTCCCACTGGGGCCACCCATGCACCTGCATGACTTTAATTTACTTTGAATAAGGGCATCTGCCAAATGTCATATGTTATGCTGTTCAGTATTATCACCAGTTGTAACCTTGTTGATGTTCTTCGTGCTGTAGCTTAGTCAAGCTGAGGTTAGCTTTCCCCGTGCTTGTCCTGTAGCTATGCTGTATAGGTTGATTTAAACATAGTTCCCTGCTTTGAGCTGTGAAATTAAATTTGGTCATTCAATTTACTCCAGAACCTATCATGCAGAAGAGATGCTGTTTTTGTCTAGCTGGAGCAGAGCGCACAGAGAAATTCACACACACACACACTCGCACACACACACACACACACACACACACTCACACACTTACATACACACTCACACACACACTTACATTCACCCTCACACACACACTTACATTCACACACACACACACACACACACACACACACACACACACACACACACACACACACACACACACACACACACACACACACACACACAGACTTCACTCTGAAAATGAGTTTGCTTTTTAACTTCTTATGGGCAGGTGGGACGGTAGCATCCCACCTGGCCAACATCCGGTGAAATTGCAGAGCGCGAAATTCAAATTACAATATTATGAATATTTAACTTTCATGAAATCACAAGTGTAATACATCAAAATAAAGCTTAACTTCTTGTTAATCCAGCCGCTGTGTCATATTTCAAAAAGGCTTTACGGCGAAAGCAAACCATACGATTATCTGAGGACAACGCCCCGCATACAAACACATGAAAAACATATTTCAACCAGACAGGTGTGACACGAAAGTCAGAAATAGAGATATAAAAAATGCTTTACCTTTGATGATCTTCTTCTGTTGGCATTCCAAAAGGTCCCTGTTACATCACAAATGGTCCTTTTGTTCGATCATGTCCTTCTTTATATCCATAAAAACTCAGTTTAGTTGGCGCGCTTTAGTCAATAATCCACCCAGTTTCCCTCCATCAAAATGCATACAAAATTAATCCCAAACGTTACTAATAAACTTTTCCAAACAAGTCAAACAATGTTTATAATCAAACCTTAGGTATCCTAATACGTAAATAAATGATACAATTTAAGACGGAGAATCGTTATTGTCTTTACTGGAGAAAAATACCAAAGAACGAGCTCTCTTCCACGCGCTTGGGAACACTACAGCCAAAATGGGAGCCACCTAGAAAAACTACCATTTCTGGCTCATTTTTCCAAAAGCCAGCCTGAAACTCTTTCTAAAGACTGGTAACATCTAGTGGAAGCCCTAGGAACTGCAATCTGGGAGGACTTGGCCTTATAATAAAAGTGATGGCCATTGAAAATAGTGGTGGGCTGAATTTGTTTTAGGGGGGAATGGTTTGTCCTCGGGGGTTCACCTGCCATATCAGTGCTGTTATACTCACAGACATAATTTGAACAGTTTTAGAAACGTTCGAGTGTTTTCTATCCAAATCTACCTATATGTATATCTTAGCTTCTGGGCCTGAGTAACAGGCAGTTTACTTTGCGCACGCTTTTCATCCGGATGTCAAAATACTGCCCCCTAGCCAAGAGAGCGTTGGACTAGTAACCGTAAAGGTTGCAAGTTCATATCCCCGAGCTGACAAGGTACAACTCTGTCGTTCTACCCCTGAACAGGCAGTTAACCCCACTATTCCTAGGCCGTCATTGAAAATAAGAATTTGTTCTTAACTGACTTGCCTGGTTAAATAAAGGTAAAATAAAAAGTCAATAAAGGTTCATAGCTTTCACCTGGATTCACCTGGTCAATGTGTACACTCAGTGTATAGCTCCATTCTTGTGTATTTTATTTATTTTCATTCTTGTGTACTTTTTCTTAGTATTTTTTTATTTATTCTGCATCGTCGGGAAGGGCTCATGAGCAAGCATTTCACGGTAGAGTCTATACCCGTTGTATTTGGCACATGTGACAAATAACATTTGATTACAGTTTTTTTCTAAAAGATTAGATGGTATCTATTGCCCCATACGAGGTAGCTGATCGCAGCCAGCGCATGGCAGTAGGTAATGAGGCGTAAAAGCTTTTGTAATGCAATGTCATCTGTACTTCTAGTCTACCTAATAGCCCATTCCCTTTGCACAGTCATGACTGAGGTAGTATTGTGTTGATGTGTTTTAAATGACCAATTTATTCTGCCCATCGTAATCTGGATGAAAACACCACCAATCTGTGTAGAATCTGATGGGAGAATGACTGTGCTACCACTGCAGATGAACACGGATGTGTGGGTGAGGTTGGGTGCAGTGAGGGAGGGAGGGAGGGAGTGCGGGGAGGGGAGGGGTTGTTTCTCTACCAATCATACACTGGGAGAACAAGGTTTTTTTTTAAAGAAGAACATGAAGATGTTAATCTATTCAAATTAGATTGTATAAATATAGAATCAAGATTCAAAATATAGGCCCTGTTGGAATGTTTATGGCATTCTTTCTTCCTGTGTTCTCTGAGTTAATTACGGATCTGAATTGTTTGGATAGGTGAAAGCCGTAGGGTGGACAACTTGCCCTCTCTCATCCAATCAGTAATTACGTCAAATAAACAAGGAAGGAAGTAAGCATTTCTAAAGTATTGGAATAGGACCAACATTGTCCTCCAATGAGGAGTGATGGTGAGGTAAACATATGGTTGACTGTTTGCCTTCTGTAATACTTAGATTATGGCCACATTCCTGCTTTAAACACTACTGCATCCTCTGGAGTTGTATAAGAGATAGCAGTGATATACCGTTGATGTGATGGCAGGATTCCATAGGAGATAGCAGTGATATACCGTTGATGTAAGGACAGGATTCCATAGGAGATAGCAGTGATATACCATTGATGTGATGGCAGGATTCCATAGGAGATAGCTGAGTGATATACCATTGATGTGATGGCAGGATTCCATAGGAGATAGCTGAGTGATATACTGTTGAGGTGATGGCAGGATTCCATAGGAGATAGCTGAGTGATATACCGTTGAGGTGATGGCAGGATTCCATAGGAGATAGCTGAGTGATATACTGTTGAGGTGATGGCAGGATTCCATAGGAGATAGCTGAGTGATATACTGTTGAGGTGATGGCAGGATTCCATAGGAGGTAGCTGAGTGATATACTGTTGAGGTGATGGCAGGATTCCATAGGAGATAGCTGAGTGATATACTGTTGAGGTGATGTCAGGTAGTTTCCTTGGGGAGAATAAAACAGCTGTTCAGCAGTCCATTATAATTAGACTCCTATTGAAATAGACAGGTTGTGGCTTTGTTACAGTGTCACCCTGCTCACGTTATTGTGCCAAACTCTCAAACAACCATACTGTCTTGGCTGGTTATTTAACTTTGACATTGTCCTTTCCAGCATGCTTCCAGCAACTATGGTGGGTGTGTAACCAGCGCAGCATATTGCTTGGCTTGGCTTGGCTTGGTTTGGCTCAGTAGTGTGAAAAATTACATTTGGTGACTTTGCTGTATAAGGACTTAAGAATTACAATATTTACTAGCACCAAAATTTTATTCCAGTATTTACTAGACCAAGCAACACCAGCCAAAAGCCTACAGTGGTAGAAAATGTCTGTCTGTCTTCCCCAGTACCTCAAACACTACCCCAGAAGGTCCTTGGAGTGTTGTTTCATTATGGAATTATGCTCCGGGCTTCACCGGCACAGCTTGTGGTTGGGATGTCAAGGGAGCATGGCTCTCCGGATTGTAACATTCTCCTGTGGAAGTGACTGTATATTCCCCCTTTACAACAACAGTTCTGAAGAAGCAGTCATTTGGGTTTGTGAAATTGCTGTCTTCCAGGTTATCTATCCAGGTGTCTGTCTCTCTGTCATCTATCTGTCGATCTACCTATCATTATCTATCATTATATATCTATCTATCATTATATATCTATCTATTATCTATCTGTCGATCTACCTATCATTATATATCTATCTATCATTATATATCTATCTATCATTATATATCTATCTATTATCTATCTGTCGATCTACCTATCATTATATATCTATCTATTATCTATCTGTCGATCTATCTATCATTATATATCTATCTATTATCTATCTGTCATTCTATCTATCATTATATATCTATCTATCATTATATATCTATCTATCATTATATATCTATCTATTATCTATCTGTCGTTCTATCTATCATTATATATCTATCTATCTGTCATGTATCTATTATTATCTATCTATCTATCTATCTATCTATCTATTATCTATCTTGGTGTCTAGCTTTCTGTCTGTATGTCTATCTATCTATATTCCATATAATTATAGGACATATGCTTTTAATTTATTCTAATAGCATGAAATGGAAATAATTAGTGCATATTATTCTAGTAAATAAGGCAGCTTTGTTAAGTCAAACATGAATGCTGACCTCGTGCTAAATCACCAGAGGGGACTTGTGTGTTCGCTCAGATCTTAATTACCTAATCATACTGTAGCTCTCATTTGCATATTTTTCTAAATTCACCTGCAATTTCCCCCATTTTAAACAGTCATTAATTAGAATTTGTCGGTAGAATCCTCACAAATTCAACCAGTCCAAAGATTAATATCAAGGCATCACAGTATAATGCTTCTAGCTTGTGTGCCTGCATAGAGTAAGAAACATCTAGCTAGTTGTCCTATTGCTTTTATGATGTGTTTCTTTTGAGGAACATCACTCCAGACGTTGTGTTTGTAGAGCTTCCATGGTCCACCCAGATGCAGAAAAACACTAAACATGCTTTCAAATAAAGCAATCGCTGTTCTAATGAACTCATCCCACATCCTAACTTTCCCCCCTGAGATTTGAACTTAAAAGCCCTCCCTCCATCTGTTAACACTGCTGTGCATTATTTAGTGTCTTAAATCGATTATATACAAGACAAAAGACAACTCTCAATCTTTTCAGAATTCCCCTCACTGTCTCAATACCCCCGTAAACGCAAAGCGTTCTCCAAATGCAAGCAACACTTATCTAATGATGCCAAACATCAACACTTCTCTAATGATGCCAAACAGCAACATTTCTCTAATGATGCCAAACAACAACACTTCTCTAATGATACCGAACAGCAACACTTCTCCAATGATACCAAACAGCAACACTTCTCTAATGATGCCAAACATCAACACTTCTCTAATGATACCAAACAGCAACATTTCTCTAATGATGCCAAACAACAACACTTCTCTAATGATACCGAACAGCAACATTTCTCTAATGATGCCAAACATCAACACTTCTCTAATGATACCGAACAGCAACACTTCTCTAATGATGCCGAACAGCAACACTTCTCTAATGATGCCAAACAGCAACACTTCTCTAATGATGCCAAACAGCAACACTTCTCTAATGATACCGAACAGCAACACTTCTCTAATGATACCAAACAGCAACACTTCTCTAATGATGCCAAACAGCAACACTTCTCTAATGATGCCAAACAGCAACACTTCTCTAATGATACCAAACAGCAACACTTCTCTAATGATACCAAACATCAACACTTCTCTAATGATGCCAAACAGCAACACTTCTCCAATGATACCAAAAGCAACACTTCTCTAATGATGCCAAACAGCAACACTTCTCTAATGATGCCAAACAGCAACACTTCTCTAATGATGCCAAACATCAACACTTCTCTAATGATACCGAACAGAAACACTTCTCCAATGATACCAAACAGCAACACTTCTCTAATGATGCCAAACAGCAACACTTCTCTAATGATACCAAACATCAACACTTCTCTAATGATACCGAACAGAAACACTTCTCCAATGATACCAAACAGCAACACTTCTCTAATGATGCCAAACAGCAACACTTCTCTAATGATGCCAAACAGCATCACTTATCTAATGATGCCAAACAGCAACACTTCTCTAATGATGCCAAACAGCAACACTTCTCTAATGATTCCAAACAGCAACACTTCTCTAATGATACCAAACAGCAACACTTCTCTAATGATACCAAACAGCATCACTTATCTAATGATACCAAACAGCATCACTTATCTAATGATGCCAAACATCAACACTTCTCTAATGATTCCAAACAGCAACACTTCTCTAATGATACCAAACATCAACACTTCTCTAATGATACCAAACTGCAACACTTCTCTAATGATGCCAAACAGCATCACTTCTCTAATGATGCCAAACAGCTTCACTTCTCTAATGATACCAAACAGCAACACTTCTCTAATGATTCCAAACAGCATCACTTCTCTAATGATGCCAAACAGCAACACTTCCCTAATGATACCAAACTGCAACACTTCTCTAATGATACCAAACTGCAACACTTCTCTAATGATACCAAACAGCATCACTTCTCTAATGATACCAAACTGCAACACTTCTCTAATGATACCAAACAGCATCACTTATCTAATGATACCAAACAGCAACACTTCTCTAATGATTCCAAACAGCAACACTTCTCTAATGATACCAAACGTCAACACTTCTCTAATGATACCAAACAGCATCACTTATCTAATGATACCAAACAGCAACACTTCTCTAATGATACCAAACAGCAACACTTCTCTAATGATGCCAAACAGCAACACTTCTCTAATGATTCCAAACAGCAACACTTCTCTAATGATACCAAACATCAACACTTATCTAATGATACCAAACAGCATCACTTATCTAATGATACCAAACATCAACACTTCTAATGATTCCAAACAGCAACACGCCTCTAATGATTCCAAACAGCAAAACATCTCTAATGATACCAAACATCAACACTTCTCTAATGATACCAAACATCAACACTTATCTAATGATGCCAAACATCAACACTTCTCTAATGATACCAAACATCAACACTTATCTAATGATGCCAAACATCAACACTTCTCTAATGATTCCAAACAGCATCACTTCTCTAATGATACCAAACATCAACACTTCTCTAATGATACCAAACTGAAACACTTTTCTAATGATGCCAAACAGCAACACTTCTCTAATGATGCCAAACTGCAACACTTCTCTAATGATTCCAAACAGCAACACTTCTCTAATGATGCCAAACTGCAACACTTCTCTAATGATTCCAAACAGCAACACTTCTCTAATACCAAACAGTAATAATGAACTCCTCAAAGCAAGCAAAATCGTTGCTGTTCTTTCCCGTTCTCGTCCAGTAGTTTTCCGACATGTCTGAGTGATAAGTGAGAGTAATGAGGTGTGGATGAAGTTCACCAGCCCTCACAGTTGGACGAGGCGACCCCCCACTTAGACCCCATCTAATCCTGCGGGCTTCCGGATTTCGCTAATAGGCTGGCGAACCGCTAAGCACTCTCCAATCTTCCCGGTATTAATTACCAAAAACTGAGCCAAGAGTACAAGTATTTCCCTATTCCCCTTATTAGAATAAACAATGTTGAGGATATTACCACATCGCAAATTGTTATTGGATGACATTGGTCTGAGGTCTGAATACACACAGCCTGCTACAAGTGAAAGTGGGCTAAGTCAAACCAATAATATTGCTTTCCTAGCACATTTTACAACTTTATCATCAGTCTGCTGATGGCATAGCTAGGACACCAAATTAAGGTGTTAGTTCATTCCCAAGTTTATTTATTTTGTATCTTTATTTAACTAGGCAAGTTAGTTAAGAACAACTTCTTATTTTAAATGATGGCCTAGGAACAGTGGGTTAACTGCCTGTTCAGGGGCAGAATGACCTTGTACCTTGTCAGCTCAGGGATTTGAACTTGCAACCTTTTGGTTACTTGTCCAATGCTTTAACCACTCGGCTACCCTGCCACCCCGTCAAAGATTGTCCAATGTTTTTTAGACTCAAAATTGGTTGAATGTCATGATGAATCCATATGTCAAGCCATTTGCCTCATAGATCTGCCTGTATGCCTAAATCCTGAGTTAATTTGGAAAGGTCACTTACGATTGAGGCATATAGCTAGATCTACACAATGTGGCATGAGACATGGAGTTATTGTGATGTTCAACCACTTTTGAGGTTCTAAAACGTTGTAGTGACTGTAATCTTGGCTCCCGGGTGGCATAGCAGTCTAAGGCACTGCATCTCACTACAGTCCCTGGTTTGAATCCAGGCTGAATCACATTACATCCGTCCCATAGAGAGGCGAACAATTGGCCCAGTGTTGTCCAGGTTTGGCCGGGGTAGGCCGTGATTGTAAATAAGAAATTGTTCCTAACTGACTTGCCTATTTGAATAAAGGTTAAATAAAAAAATATATAAAATAAAAATATTCCACAAATGCATCGGTCACTATTGCTAATTAGCATAGCCTAATCAACTATAGAGGGGTATGGTATGCAACGCAAGCTTATCTGGGGGTAAGGGGGTCTGGGGACTCAATGTGAATAACATGACACCTTTACCACCAACTGTAGAGGTGCATGGTTTGCAACGTGGAGGGGGTCATGACACATCTACCAACAACTGTAGGGGGGCATGGTACGCAACATGGAGGGGGTCACGACACATCTACCACCAACTATAGAGGGGCATGGTACTCAACATTGGGGGTGGTCATGACACATTTACCAACAACTGTTTTCCATTGAAGGGGGGGGGGGGTCATACCACCAACTGTTTTCCATTAGGGGGTCATACAATCAACTGTTTTCCATTAGGAGGGGTCATACCACCAACTGTTTTCCATTAGGGGGGGTCATACCACCAACTGTTTTCCATTAGGAGGGGTCATACCACCAAATGTTTTCCAACTGTTTTCCATTAGGTGGGTCATACCGCCAACTGTTTTCCATTGGGGTGGGGGGGTCATACCACCAACTGCTTTCCATTGGGGGGTCATACCACCAACTGCTTTCCATTGCTTTCCATTAGGGGGGTCATACCACCAACTGTTTTCCATTAGGGGGTCATACCACCAACTGTTTTCCATTAGGGGGGTCATACAATCAACTGTTTTCCATTAGGGGGGGTCCATTAGGGGGTCATACAATCAACTGTTTTCCATTAGGGGGTCAACGCACCTACTGTTTTCCATTAGGGGGTCATACCACCAACTGTTTTCCATTAGGGGGGGGTCATACCACCAACTGTTTTCCATTAGGGTGGGGGGGGTCATACCAACTGTTTTCCATTAGGGGGTCATACTGTTTTCCCACTGTTTTCCATTAGGGGGGGGTCATCCACCAACTGTTTTCCATTGGGGGGGGGTCATACCACCAACTGTTTTCCATTAGGGGGGTCATCCACCAAGGGGTCATACAATCAACTGTTTTCCATTAGGGGGGTCAACGCACCTACTGTTTTCCATTAGGGGGGGTCATACCACCAACTGTTTTCCATTAGGGGGGGTCATACCACCAACTGTTTTCCATTAGGGGCGTTCATACCACCAACTGTTTTCCATTAGGGGGGGTCATACAATCAACTGTTTTCCATTAGGGGGGTCAACGCACCTACTGTTTTCCATTAGGGGGGGTCATACCACCAACTGTTTTCCATTGGGGGGGGTCATACCACCAACTGTTTTCCATTAGGGTGGGGGTCATCCACCAACTCTTTTCCTTTGGGGTGGGGGGGGGGGTCATACCACTAACTGTTTTCCGTTAGGGTTGGGTCATTAGATTCATTTAAAAAGTTTAACCAATGTTTGGTTTTATTCCTAACTGCCATAAGGGAATGTTAGAAAATATATGACAAACATTTCTACAAAAAATTACTAATCCGGTCCCTTTGGAGGCCCCCAGGACTGCATTTTCATCCTCCTGCATTCTCTGCCATAAACCAATTTAATTGCTTATTTGATGTGCCTATCCGAAATCCACACGTTTCCAAGCTCTCAGAGTAAACAACGTGAAATGTACCCACTTTGGTGCGTTTACTTATGTATCGCTGTAAGCTGCAAGATCCGCGGCAGGGAAACATTGCTGTCAGGCCTTCGAGGGCTTTGTGCTGCTGAGCACTAGACTCAGTCAGAGCTTTGCGATGCGCGCAGCAATGGTTTGTGGCATTTACATTTTTCCCGTGTTATCTCGCAGCCAAGCCTCTCTATAAAGAATAAATTTGATGTGCGACTAACTTTACAGAAAATGGAACGAGAGTAACACTTTGTGAACTCAATTTCGACTTGCCCCTCTTAACACTCAAACCCCCAGATGTAGAAGGGGATAAAATAAATAAAATCTCTCCACAGGCAAAACCTTCAAAAGGCTCTGCCAATGTTCAGTCTGAAATGAATTCCATTCCCCCCACTAAGCCCAGGTCCCACCGGCACCCACGGGCAAGTGCATCTAAGAGCACTGTTAATTCTCTTTTGCTTTCTGCCTGGCCGTAATGAGGAAGCAATAACACTCACTGTAGCTCAGTTAGGCAGTGATTGACCTAGTAATACATCACTGACCAGTTCCTCTGTTGAAATTGGAGATCCTTCAGAAAACGTTGGATTTTTGTTCATGAAGGCCTACTACCAAGGTTGATTCCTTTCCTGTTGTTTATCCGGAATATGGTACAGTGGATAAACAGTGGATGTTTTTTTGTCATTCCTTGGAAATACAGGTAGATTCACGTTTATTTATAATTTGCCGGTATTCAAATTACATACAGTTGAAGTCGGAAGTTTCAATACACCTTAGCCAAATATATTTAAACTCAGTATTTCACAATTCCTGACATTTAATCCTAGTAAAAATTCCTTGTCTTATGTCAGTAACTGAGTCAGGTTTGTAGGCCTCCTTGCTCGCACACACTTTTTCAGTTCTGCCCACAAATGTTCTATAGGATTGAGGTCAGGGCTTTGTGATGGCCACTCCAATACCTTGACTTTGTGGTCCTTAAGCCAACTTTGGAAGTATGCTTGCGGTCATTGTCCATTTGGAAGACCCATTTGCGACCTAGCTTTAACTTCCTGATTGATGTCTTGAGATGTTGCTTCATTATATCCACATAATTTTCCTTCCTGATGATGCCATTTGCTGCAGTCCCTCCTGCAGCAAAGCACCCCCACAACATGATACTACCACCACCCGTGCTTCACGTTCCCCCTTTTTCCTCCAAACATAACGATGGTCATTATGGCCAAACAGTTCTATTTTTGTTTCATCAGACCAGAGGACATTTCTCCAAAAAGTATTATCTTTTGTCCCCATGTGCAGTTGCAAACTGTAGTCTGGTTTTTTTTATGGTGGTTTTGGAGCAGTGGCTTCTTCCTTGCTGAGCAGCCTTTCAGGTTATGTCGATATAGGACTCGTTTTACTGTGGATATACAGTACATTGGAATTATTTGTGTCAAGAGCTCTGTCATAGTACATTATATACACAGTACATGCAATCGAATGTACAGTATACACACAGTACATGCAATCCATAGTACATTATATACACAGTGCATGCAATCCATACTACATTATACACACAGTTCATTATACACACAGTACATGCAATCCATAGTACATTATACACACAGTACATGCAATCCATAGTACGTTATACACACAGTACATTATACACACAGTACATTATACACACGGTACATGCAATCCATACTACATTATACACACAGTACATTATACACACGGTACATGCAATCCATAGTACATTATACACACAGTACATTATACACACAGTGCATGCAATCCATAGCACATTATACACACAGTACATGCAATCCATAGCACATTATACACACAGTACATTATACACACAGTACATGCAATCCATAGCACATTATACACACAGTACATGCAATCCATAGCACATTATACACACAGTACATTATACACACAGTACATGCAATCCATAGCACATTATACACACAGTACATGCAATCCATAGCACATTATACACACAGTACATTATACACACAGTGCATGCAATCCATAGTACATTATACACACAGTGCATGCAATCCATAGTACATTATACACACAGTGCATGCAATCCATAGTACATTATACACACAGTACATTATACACACAGTGCATGCAATCCATAGTACATTATACACACAGTACATTATACACACAGTACATGCAATCCATAGCACATTATACACACAGTACATTATACACACAGTGCATGCAATCCATAGTACATTATACACACAGTACATTATACACACAGTGCATGCAATCCATGGTACATTATACACACAGTACATTATACACACAGTACATTATACACACAGTACATTATACACACAGTACATGCAATCCATAGTACATTATACACACAGTACATGCAATCCATAGCACATTATACACACAGTACATGCAATCCATAGTACAGTAGTAGTTGAGTTTAGTGAAGAATCTCCAAGGTATAATATGTACATGCTGCAGTGAGGTGTTTACATGTGTGGGAAGATCAAATGTGACAATCGGTGGTGTATCACTCTGCAATAGGATACTATTTTCTATGTAGGACACGGAGGACAGGTGAGTATGTTGATATGCATAGGTATACCTTCATGAAATCGAGTTTAGGGGTGACCATCAAGTATGAAATATTACCATCTCCAAACTCTAATTTCCTCCAACTCTGACAGCATCCCACCCCCATATTTTAAAATAAATGTTTTTGAGACGCCTCATATTCTAAATGAGCAATTGGGAAATCAATCATGTTTAGGCTGCTCTGCTGTGTGGATGAATTTCTCTGCAGTCCCCAGCTTTGCTCTACTCTACACCACATTGATTATTGTGTTGCACATACATGCCTCAGGGGGAAATGTTGCACGGAACGGAACTTGTGACATTGTTTTGTCGACGTCGTTCCATATAACTCCTGCAATGCTTTTATCATATGAATTCAGAGTTTACAAAAGGTCTTTTCCCGAAGTTGTGTTGATGTTTTGTTTTGGACATTTATTGTTAGGTAAGCCTGGTCATTACACGGCAGTAGTACTGGTGAGGCAGTAGTACAGGTGAGGCAGTAGTACTGGTGAGACATTAGTACAGATGAGACATTAGTACAGGTGAGACATTAGTACAGGTGAGACAGTAGTACAGGTGAGACAGTAGTACAGGTGAGACAGTAGTACAGGCTTAGACAGTAGTACAAGTGAGGCAGTAGTACAGGTGAGGCAGTAGTACTGGTGAGGCAGTAGTACAGGTGAGGCAGTAGTACTGGTGAGACATTAGTACAGGTGAGACAGTAGTACAGGTGAGACAGTAGTACAGGTGAGACAGTAGTACAGGTGAGACAGTAGTACAGGTGAGGCAGTAGTACAGGTGAGGCAGTAGTACTGGTGAGACATTAGTACAGGTGAGGCAGTAGTACAGGTGAGGCAGTAGTACTGGTGAGACATTAGTACAGGTGAGACAGTATTACAGGTGAGACAGTAGTACAGGTGAGGCAGTAGTACAGGTGAGGCAGTAGTACTGGTGAGGCAGTAGTACTGATGAGGCAGTAGTACTGGTGAGGCAGTAGTACAGGTGAGGCAGTAGTACAGGTGAGGCAGTACTACAGGTGAAGCAGTAGTACTGGTGAGGCAGTAGTTCAGGTGAAAACGGTCAGTTGTGAGCCTGTAGGTTTAAAGATGACTTATCGATTACCTTTTCTGATTGGAACTCTGCCAATTTAAGGACCAAGCAACATGACCCCAGGCCTTCAGACAAAAGTAATTAATCCTCCTTCCCGTATGTGTCAAGTCTCACTTTTCCGTTAGTTATCACTTTGAACTGTCTCGGAACCAGCAAAAAACAATTCACTTCTCTCATCATCTTTCCATTTGTGTGGGCGATACTAATTGTCAAGGGACCACAAATGAGATACAAATTATTCTTCGCAATCCTCCTATGTTACTTGGTAATACTCCGCAATCTGTAGCTGCAGCTAACTCGATAAAAACAAAAAAACATGATGCTAGAACAAATGGGGGAAAAGCGTAATTGATGTAGCTCGATTGAGCCTGCTGCGCTTTGTCACTCCAAAGCCCTGCCATATGCTGCAGAGACGGGGAGCAGGAAACAAAGCGTGGAACAACAAATGACTCCCGGCTCGTTCCCAACTGCCTTTCTACGTCCTGTTGCCCTCCTTCATCTGACAATTCCAATATCCACAAAGCAACGTCACTGTCAAGCAACAAAGAACTTTTGTTATCTAGCTAGTGATACTTGGTGCAGGAGGATGGGGTATATTGTATAGTAGTATAGTAGAAGTGTCTTCTTCTTGTCAATCTCAATGTTGAAAGACTTTCTTACATAGAAACACTGGGACGTAACGTAGCTGTTCCTATGGGGACGCTGTTCCTATGGGGATGCTGTTCCTATGGGGACACTGGTAAAAGGTCAAGGATAGCTAGAGGGCAGCACCATACTAGTCTTGACGCACGTTGAGCGTCTTAAGAGCGAGGTACCAGAGAGTAACAGCAGGTGCTGTACATGACATGCCACAGCTGCTTTTCTGTCCCCTCACTGTCGGAGAAGCTGTAAATATGATGCAGGGTGTTGACGCACAGCAGAAGGTAATGCAGACCTCTGTAAAAAGACTGTGTCACGACTTCCGCCGAGGTTGGCTCTCCTGCCCGTTCAGGCGGTGCTCGGCGGTCGTCGTCACCGTCCTACTAGCCACTACCGATCCCTTTTCGTGTATCTGTTGGTTTTGTCTGATTGGTTTCACCTGTGTGTTGTTTAGTTAATTAGTGTCTGTATATAATGTAGGTTGTCCCGCCCTTGTTTTGTGCGGGATTGTTTATTTGTCATCCATGTCTGTCGGTGTATCTTTTTGTTCTTATTCTCCGGTTCGTCTTTTATCCTGTGTTGGATATTTCACCCTGTGTGTATTGGGTTGACCATGTTTTCTTGTTCACCGGAGAGTAAAACTTTCATATCGCTATCTGCTCTCTGCGCCTGATTCCACCCACCTTGATTAGATGTGACAGACTGGGAACAGGACGAGACAGACATTTTTCATTTGTTCCAAGACAAATCAATGAGCATCGATACTTTTCGCTATCAAAGCATTGAAACCCCTCTCGAGAGTATCCATACCCAGTGTTGAGAATAGATGTGGTAAATGTAAACAAACATATGCCTCAACACAGTATTGAGGTCTTTTACATTTAGCAGACACTCTTATCCAGGGCAACTTACAGTAGTGAGTGCATATATTTTCATACTTTTTTTTTTTTTTTTTTCCATACAGGTCCTCCATGGAGAATCTAACCCACAACCCTGGCGTTGTAAGCACTATGCTCTATCAACTGAGCCTCATGGGACCACAGACCATTTTAAACGTGCTAGCCTGAGAGAAATGAAGGCCACATACATTATTTTAATGTATTGTGTTTTTTCCCCCAGTGTGTTGGCTAGCGTGGGAGAGAGAGTAAGAAACAGCCTCTCGATTGTCATTAGAAAGAGTAGCTGCATTGCTCACTGTTTAATGTGTTTAACGTGGTCCGCCCTGCTTTGTCCTCTCCTGTGTGAATACTCCAGAGTGCTGCCGCGTTGAGACACAATCAGCATTTTCTAAACACTAGGACCGCATGACAGCTATTGATCAGTTAAGTGGGCTGTTCAATTAAGACAGCAACTGAGTTGGACTGCGTTCAGGTTTTTTGTTCGTGCCAAATCACTTCATACAGTAGGAGGTAAGGAATTGTCTTCTCAACATTCGTATCCCAAATAGTGCATCCCTATTTTCTATATAGTGCACTACTTTTGACCAGGTCTGTGGTCAAAAGTTGTGTACTATAAAAGGTATAGGGTGCACTATCTAGGGAATAGGGTGCCATTTGGGACGTAGATATTATAGAGCATCAGTATGTAAATATGAAAAGCTTCTAAGTGTCTCAAGGAGCATGCTCATATTTTTTGGGGTCAATGGATCAGCATGTCCCCATTTCCCATGATGCATCAGGCACGTGTCTAAATGGAAGACGCCAGCTGGCAGCATCAGGTGACTCCTACGGGGCAGGTTGCCAGACATATTGGTTGTCATGCTTCCTGAGTGCTGAGAGGCAAAAAAGGAGATGGAATCACAGTGGAAACTTTGTATTGGATTTAAATGGAAGTGGGGTACTGCTACTTTATGCTCCTCATAATGTCTTGGCCCATTACATGCCATCATTTAAAGTTCAGGTTCAGTCAGCACCAAATGATTACCTGACCTAATGCTTCTAATGCACTTATGAGCAGTTTGACCATATCAAAGTAGGATTTATGTTATGCATCATGTGTCTCAAGTTTGGATTTAGAGTTTAAGGATAATATGGAATTTTTTACTTTTGACAAGGTAATCTTGAAATATATATATTTTTAAATTTCAGAATTTGTTAAAAGCCTGTTCCCCTTATTCAATTAAATACACAACGCCATGTCCGAATACTCGTACTTGCGTTCTAAATACTAATAATTTTGGGTATGCGAAAACCAAACGTTTTATAGAATGTCAAATTAGAATAATGTTTTTTGCTTTAAATGCCAGGATTTCATACTCATTTCAGCTTTTCATCTCGTATAAATCATCAAATCAAATCAAATTTTATTTGTCACATACACATGGTTAGCAGATGTTAATGCGAGTGTAGCGAAATGCTTGTGCTTCCAGTTCCGACAATGCAGTAATAACCAACAAGTAATGTAACTAACAATTCCAAAACTAATATCTTATACACAGTGTAAGGGGATAAAGGATATGTACATAAAGATATGAATGAGTGATGGTGCAGAGCAGCATAGGCAAGATACAGTAGATGGTATCAAGTACAGTATATACATATGAGATGAGTATGTAAACAAAGTGGCTAGTGATACATGTATTGCATAAGGATGCGGTAGATGATAGAGTACAGTATATAAGTATACATATGAGATGAATAATGTAGGGTATGTAAACATTATATTAGGTAGCATTGTTTAAAGTGGCTAGTGATATATTTTACATCCTTTCCCATCAATTCCCATTATTGGAGTGGCTGGAGTTTGTCAGTGTGTTGGCAGCAGCCACTCAATGTTAGTGGTTGCTGTTTAATAGTCTGATGGCCTTGAGATAGAAGCTGCTTTTCAGTCTCTCGGTCCCAGCTTTGATGCACCTGTACTGACCACGCCTTCTGGATGATAGCGGGGTGAACAGGCAGTGGCTCGGGTGGGTGTTGTCCTTGATGATCTTTATGGCCTTCCTGTAACATCGGGTGGTGTAGGTGTCCTGGAGGGCAGGTAGTTTGCCCCCGGTGATACGTTGTGCAGACCTCACTACCCTCTGGAGGGCCTTACGGTTGTGGGCGGAGCAGTTGCCGTACCAGGCGGTGATACAGCCCGCCAGGATGCTCTCGATTGTGCATCTGTAGAAGTTTGTGAGTGCTTTTGGTGACAAGCCGGATTTCTTCAGCCTCCTGAGGTTGAAGAGGTGCTGCTGCGCCTTCTTCACGATGCTGTCTGTGTGAGTGGACCAATTCAGTTTGTCTGTGATGTGTATGCTGAGGAAGTTAAAACTTACTACCCTCTCCACTACTGTTCCATCGATGTGGATAGGGGGGTGTTCCCTCTGCTGTTTCCTGAAGTCCACAATCATCTCCTTAGTTTTGTTGACGTTGAGTTTGAGGTTATTGTCCTGACACCACACTCCGAGGGCCCTCACCTCCTCCCTGTAGGCCGTCTCGTCGTTGTTGGTAATCAAGCCTACCACTGTTGTGTCGTCCGCAAACTTGATGATTGAGTTGGAGGCGTGCGTTGCCGCGCAGTCGTGGGTGAACAGGGAGTACAGAAGAGGGCTCAGAACGCACCCTTGTGGGGCCCCAGTGTTGAGGATCAGCGGGGTGGAGATGTTGTTGCCTACCCTCACCACCTGGGGGCGGCCCGTCAGGAAGTCCAGTACCCAGTTGCACAGGGCGGGGTCGAGACCCAGGGTTTCGAGCTTGATGACGAGCTTGGAGGGTACTATGGTGTTAAATGCCGAGCTGTAGTCGATGAACAGCATTCTCACATAGGTACTCCTCTTGTCCAGATGGGTTAGGGCAGTGTGCAGTGTGGTTGAGATTGCGTCGTCTGTGGACCTATTTGGGCGGTAAGCAAATTGGAGTGGGTCTAGGTTGTCAGGTAGGGTGGAGGTGATATGGTCCTTGACTAGTCTCTCAAAGCACTTCATGATGACGGAAGTGAGTGCTACGGGGCGGTAGTCGTTTAGCTCAGTTACCTTAGCTTTCTTGGGAACAGGAACAATGGTGGCCCTCTTGAAGCATGTGGGAACAGCAGACTGGTATAGGGATTGATTGAATATATCCGTAAACACACCAGCGAGCTGGTCTGCGCATGCTCTGAGGGCGCGGCTGGGGATGCCGTCTGGGCCTGCAGCCTTGCGAGGGTTAACACGTTTAAATGTTTTACTCACCTTGGCTGCAGTGAAGGAGAGACCGCATGTTTCCGTTGCAGGCCGTGTCAGTGGCACTGTATTGTCCTCAAAGCGGGCAAAAAAGTTATTTAGTCTGCCTGGGAGCAAGACATCCTGGTCCGTGACTGAGCTGGATTTCATCTTGTAGTCTGTGATTGACTGTAGACCCTGCCACATACCTCTTGTGTCTGAGCCGTTGAATTGAGATTCTACTTTGTCTCTCTATACTGACGCTTAGCTTGTTTGATAGCCTTACGGAGGGAATAGCTGCACTGTTTGTATTCGGTCATATTACCAGTCACCTTGCCCTGATTAAAAGCAGTGGTTCGCGCTTTCAGTTTCACGCGAATGCTGCCATCAATCCACGGTTTCTGGTTAGGGAATGTTTTAATCGTTGCTATGGGAACGACATCTTCAACGCACGTTCTAATGAACTCGCACACCGAATCAGCGTATTCGTCAATGTTGTTGCCTGACGCAATACGAAACATGTCCCAGTCCACGTGATGGAAGCAGTCTTGGAGTGTGGAATCAGCTTGGTCGGACCAGCATCGGACTGCTGGACACTATTGAGGAAGATAAATATTTTTTCCAGATTCACATGTTTTACAACAGTTGATAATCTGATAAATGGATGCGCTGTTCCAAAATGAACGAATGGCGGGAATCAACGTAACTACGCATTAGATGATGCACTCAGTATGGAGGAGCCTAGTGTGTTGTTATTTGTTGCTAACTACATTAGTTTTGTTTTTTACTAAAAAAAAGTATGTTCTGAATAGTATGTAGTACTTATTATTTATTTTTAGTCGGGAGTAGGCAAGACAGAAGGCAAGACAGAAGGCAAGACAGAAGGCAAGACAGAAGGCAAGACAGTAGGCAAGACAGAAGGCAAGACAGAAGGCAAGACAGAAGGCAAGACAGTAGGCAAGACAGTAGGCAAGACAGTAGGCAAGACAGAAGGCAAGACAGTAGGCAAGACAGTAGGCAAGACAGAAGGCAAGACAGAAGGCAAGACAGTAGGCAAGACAGTAGGCAAGACAGAAGGCAAGACAGTAGGCAAGACAGTAGGCAAGACAGTAGGCAAGACAGAAGGCAAGACAGAAGGCAAGACAGTAGGCAAGACAGAAGGCAAGACAGAAGGCAAGACAGTAGGCAAGACAGAAGGCAAGACAGTAGGCAAGACAGAAGGCAAGACAGAAGGCAAGACAGTAGGCAAATGTCTTTTCAATTAAGATCTGAACATTCTCTCATTAACTCACAACTTGAACCTTTGTTTAACCCCTTCTCCTCTCACAATACTACCTTTCATTTAGCTGATAGAGATCAGATAAAGCCAGGCATTCTGGGATGGAGTCGATGCGCTGTGTCGATATTGAATTAAGTTTGGCTAAGGACATTCCGCTCTTCCCTTGGCAGGGGATAGTACAGCGAGGCTTGACTCAGTAGAGGAATCTGGCTCCGGGAATGTGCCCTGTAACGTCTGGAACATTGATGTGAGGAGGACGAAGGGAAACGCTGGTGGACAGGCAGCCAATAAAGGGATCTCATCCCTAGAGTTCCCAGAGTGCAATACCTGCTTGTGTCATAGAACCAGAAGAGGAAATGATACTTTTTCATGCCGTTAGGAATACTGAAAGGATTTCCATCTTATGAACTTTACTACTGGTATGCAAAAATAACATTGGGGATTGTATTAACAGAGGAGTAATGAACAAATAGGTTAGAGTGTCGTTGAGGAAACATTGTAATTTACGTCCATGTTTTCCTGCCAAGTGGTCACAGCATAATTAAGAACATACATACAACATTGAAGTGGACCTCATCAGAATATTTTTTCCATCCCAAATGACACCCTATTCCCTACATAGTGCACTGATTTTGACCGGAGCTCTATGGGCCGTGGTTGAAAGTAGTGCACTAAATATGGGATAGTGTGCCATTTGGGACATAGGCTATGTGTGGGCGGCTGAAACCCAACAGGGAACCGCTAGATGAAAGGACCTGGGGAAGTCCTTGAAAGTCAGCAGCATTACCCAGTCGCCTGCAATCCACCTAATTGGAATATCACTGTGGCTTTCTGTAGGATCAGCTGGGTACACCCATTGGGGCATTTGGCTGGGGTGTACACTTGAAAGTTAGAACCGGAAACGGAAAGATCATTATTTGTCTAATAATTGGGGGTCTTGAAGAGAGAAATTGGGGCCTCACAGGAAAGAACGGAATGGTTTCTGGTCTAAGTCTGTCGCTGGTAGTCTATGAATGTGACATGGTTAGGGCCAGTAATATGACATGGTTAGGGCCAGTAATATGACATGGTTAGGGCCAGTAATATGACATGGTTAGGGCCAGTAATATGACATGGTTAGGGCCAGTAATATGACATGGTTAGGGCCAGTAATATGACATGGTTAGGGCCAGTAATATGACATGGTTAGTGCCAGTAATATGACATGGTTAGGGCCAGTAATGTGACATGGTTAGGGCCAGTAATATGACATGGTTAGGGCCAGTAATATGACATGGTTAGGGCCAGTAATATGACATGGTTAGGGCCAGTAATATGACATGGTTAGGGCCAGTAATATGACATGGTTAGGGCCAGTAATATGACATGGTTAGGGCCAGTAATATGACATGGTTAGGGCCAGTAATATGACATGGTTAGTGCCAGTAATATGACATGGTTAGGGCCAGTAATGTGACATGGTTAGGGCCAGTAATATGACATGGTTAGGGCCAGTAATATGACATGGTTAGGGCCAGTAATATGACATGGTTAGGGCCAGTAATATGACATGGTTAGGGCCAGTAATATGACATGGTTAGGGCCAGTAATATGACATGGTTAGGGCCAGTAATATGACATGGTTAGGGCCAGTAATATGACATGGTTAGGGCCAGTAATGTGACATGGTTAGGGCCAGTAATATGACATGGTTAGGGCCAGTAATATGACATGGTTAGGGCCAGTAATATGACATGGATAGGGCCAGTAATATGACATGGTTAGGGCCAGTAATATGACATGGTTAGGGCCAGTAATATGACATGGTTAGGTCCAGTAATGTGACATGGTTAGGGCCAGTAATATGACATGGTTAGGGCCAGTAATATGACATGGTTAGGGCCAGTAATATGACATGGTTAGGGCCAGTAATATGACATGGTTAGGGCCAGTAATATGACATGGTTAGGGACAGTAATATGACATGGTTAGGGCCAGTAATATGACATGGTTAGGGACAGTAATATGACATGGTTAGGGCCAGTAATATGACATGGTTAGGGACAGTAATGTGACATGGTTAGGGACAGTAATGTGACATGGTTAAGGCTGCAGCACTAATATGACATGGTTTGGGCCAGTAATATGACATGGTTAGGGCTGCAGCAGTAATATGACATGGTTAGGGCCAATAATGTGACATGGTTAGGTCCAGTAATGTGACATGGTTAGGGCCAGTAATATGACATGGTTAGGGCCAGTAATGTGACATGGTTAGGGCCAGTAATGTGACATGGTTAGGGCCAGTAATATGACATGGTTAGGGCCAGTAATATGACATGGTTAGGGCCAGTAATATGACATGGTTAGGGCTGCAGCAGTAATATGACATGGTTAGGGCCAGTAATATGACATGGTTAGGGCCAGTAATATGACATGGTTAGGGCTGCAGCAGTAATATGACATGGTTAGGGCCAGTAATATGACATGGTTAGGGCTGCAGCAGTCATATGACATGGTTAGGGCCAGTAATATGACATGGTTAGGGCCAGTAATATGACATGGTTAGGGCTGCAGCACTAATATGACATGGTTAGGGCCAGTAATATGACATGGTTAGGGCCAGTAATATGACATGGTTAGGGCCAGTAATATGACATGGTTAGGGCTGCAGCAGTAATATGACATGGTTAGGGCCAGTAATATGACATGGTTAGGGCTGCAGCAGTCATATGACATGGTTAGGGCCAGTAATGTGACATGGTTATGGCCAGTAATATGACATGGTTAGGTCCAGTAATGTGACATGGTTAGGGCCAGTAATATGACATGGTTAGGGCCAGTAATGTGACATGGTTAGGGCTGCAGCACTAATATGACATGGTTAGGGCCAGTAATATGACATGGTTAGGGCTGCAGCAGTAATATGACATGGTTAAGGCCAGTAATATGACATGGTTAGGGCCAGTAATATGACATGGTTAGGGCCAGTAATATGACATGGTTAGGGCCAGTAATATGACATGGTTAGGGCCAGTAATATGACATGGTTAGGGCCAGTAATATGACATGGTTAGGGCCAGTAATGTGACATGGTTAGGGCCAGTAATATGACATGGTTAGGGCCAGTAATATGACATGGTTAGGGCCAGTGATATGACATGGTTAGGGCCAGTGATATGACATGGTTAGGGCTGCAGCAGTGATATGACATGGTTAGGGCTCCAGCAGTAATATGACTTGGT
>NC_088239.1:80649132-80726975 GCF_036934945.1 Oncorhynchus masou masou | reverse complement strand
TCACTTGTACTTCGTTCAGTTACATGTGCCAGTCTTCTTCTTGTCGTGTAAATATCTTTTTAGATCTTTTTTTTCGCATATCTTTTTATAAACCTCAACTTCAAAATAGCTCTTCTGAAACCCGCCTCAACCAATGTGGTGTGGATCTGTTTTTTCTGAAGTATTTTTATTTACCTCGGAACGAGAATCCCCCAACAGAAGCTAGCCAGCTCACTAGCTACTAGCTAGTAGTCAGCTAACCACTGCTAGCGGTAATCAGCTAACCTTTAGCTCGGAATGCTCTCGCCAGTTTGTACAACGCGACTCAAACCAGAGCATACCGGACCTATTTTCTCTCCAAATTCCCGGATTCCTACCACAAGCTCTGAACCTTTTCACCGGATCATCGCAGCTAGCAATGCCTAGGTTTATCTCCAATGTACTCACATCCTACCTTACCTTTGTCTGTACATTATGCCTTGAATCTATTCTATCACGCCCAGAAACCTGCTCCTTTTACTCTCTGCTCTGAACACACCAGTACTGATAGCCTTTAGCCGTACCCTTATCCTACTCCTCCTCTGTTCCTCTGGTGATGTAGAGGTTAATCCATGTCCTGCAGTGCCTAGCTCCACTCCCACTCCCCAGGTGCTCTCATTTGTTGACTTCTGTAACCGTAAAAGCCTTGGTTTCATGCATGTTAACATTAGAAGCCTACTCCCTAAGTTTGTTTTATTCATTGCTTTAGCACACTCTGCCAACCCGGAAGTCCTAGCCGTGTCTGAATCCTGGCTTAGGAAGACCACCAAAAACCCTGAAATTTCCATCCCTAACTACAACTTCTTCCGACAAGATAGAACTGCCAAAGGGGGCGGTGTTGCAATCTACTGCAGAGATAGCCTGCAGAGTTCTCTATTACTATCCAGGTCTGTAACCAAACAATTCGAGCTTCTTCTTTTAAAAATACACCTTTCCAAAAACATGTCTCTCACCATTGCCGCTTGCTATAGACCACCCTCTGCCCCCAGCTGTGCTCCAGACTTCCTCCATTGAATTGATTGCCCCCCATCTATCTTCAGACCCGTGCTGCTAGGTGACCTGAACTGGGACATGCTTAACACCCCGGCCATCCTACAATCAGCTTATTTATCAACCTCACACAAATTATCAATTAACCCACCAGGTACATCCCAAATCCATAAACACAGACTTATCTCTCATCATCCTCTTCAATACATCTTTGCTGTCTTCAACCAGGATCTCAGCGATCACTGCCCCATTGCCTGCATCCGTGTGGGTCTGGGTCCAGCGACCACACCCATCACTGTCCAAACGCTCTAAAACACTTCATGAGCAGGCCTTTCTAATCGACCTGGCCCAGGTATCCTGGAAGGATACTGACCTCATCCCGTCAGTAGGATGCCTGGTTATTCTTTAAAAGTGCTTTCCTCACCATCTTAAATAAGCATGCCCCATTCAAAAATGTAGAACCAGGAACAGATATAGCCCTTGGTTCTCTCCAGACCTGACTGCCCTTGACCAGCACAAAAACATCCTGTGCGTTCTGCGTGCTTATCGAATGGCCCCCGTGATATGCAACTTTTCAGGGAAGTTTAGGAACCAATACACAGGCAGTTAGGAAAGCTAGGGCTAGCTTTTTTCAGCAGAAATCTTCATCCTGTAGCACAAACTCAAAAAAAAGTTCTGGGCACTGTAAAGTCCATGGAGAATAAAGAAAACCTCCTCCCAGCTGCCCACTGCACTGAGACTAAAGTAATAGGAAACACTGTCACCACTGATAAATTCACTATAATTGAGAATTTCAATAAGCATTATTCTATGGCTGGCTATGCTTTCCACCTGGCTACCCCTACCCCGATCAACTGCCCTGCACCCCCCACAGCAACTCGCCCAAGACTCCCCCATTTCTCCTTCACCCAAATCCAGATAGCTGATGTTCTGAAAGAGCTGCAAAATCTGGACCCCTACAAATCAACCCAGGCTACACAATATATATCCTAATCTGGACCCCTACAAGTAAATCAATCGAACCAGGCTACGCCACAATCTGGACAGTATCTTTCAGTCTGGACAGTATCTTTCTAAAATTATCTGCCAAAATTGTTGCAACCCCTATTACTAGCCTGTTCAACCTTTCTTTCGTATCGTCTGAGATTCCCAAAGGTTGGAAAGCTGCCGCGGTCATCCCATCTTCAAAGGGTGAGACACTCTAGACCCAAACTGCTATAGACCTATATCTATCCTACTCTGCCTTTCTAAGCCAAATTAACAAGCAGATTACGACCATTTTTAATCCCACCGTACCTTCTCCGCTATGCAATCCGGTTTCAGAGCTGGTCTTGGGTGCACCTCAGCCACGCTCAAGGTCCTAACGATATCATAACCGCCATCCATAAGAGACAATACTGTGCAGCCGTATTCATCGACCTGGCCAAGGCTTTTGACTCTGTCAATCACCACATTCTTATCAGCAAACTCAACAGCCTTGGTTTTCTCAAATGACTGCCTCGCCTGGTTCACCAACTACTTCTCAGACAGAGTTCTGTGTGTCAAATCGGAGGGCCTGTTGGCATTCTCTATGGGGGTGCCACAGGGTTCAATTCTCGGGCCGACTCTCTTCTCTGTATACAACAATGATGTCGCTCTTGCTGCTGGTGATTCTCTGTCCACCTCTACAGACAACACCATTCTGTATGCCTCTGGCCTTCTTTGGACACTGTGTTACCTAACCTCAAGGCGAGCTTCAATGCCATTCAGCTCTCCTTCTCCTTCTCCTTCTCCAACTGCTCTTAAATGCAAGTAACACTAAATGCATGCTATTCAACCGATCGCTGCCCGCACCCTGCCCGCCCGTCCAGCATCACTATTCTGGACGGTTCTGACTAGAATATAATAACTACAAATACCTAGGTGTCTGGTTAGACTGTAAATTCTCCTTCCAGACTCACATTAAGCATCTCAATCAAAAATGAAATCTAGAATTGGCTTCCCTTTCGCAACTAAGCATCCTTCACTCATGCTGCCAAACATACCCTCGTAAAACGGACAATCCTACCGATCCTCGACTTTGGCTGATGTCATTTACAAAATAGCCTCCAACACTCTACTTAACAAATTAGATGCAGTCTATCACAGTGCCATCCGTTTTGTCACCAAAGCCCCATATACTACCCACTGCGACCTGTATGCTCTCGTTTGCAGGCCCTTGCTTCATACTCGGCGCCAAATCCACTGGCTCCAGGTCATCTACAAGTATCTGCTAGGTAAAGCCCCGCCTTATCTCAGCTCACTGGTCACCATAGCAGCACCCACCCATAGCACGCGCTACAGCAGGTATGTCTCACTGGTCTCCCCAAAAACCAATTCTTCCTTTGGCTGCCTTTCTTTCCAGTTCTCTGCACAATGACTGGAACGAACTACAGAAATCACTGAAGCTGGAGACTCATGTCTCCCACTAGCTTTAAGCACCAGCTGTCAGAGCAGCTCACAGATCACTGCACCTGTACATAACCCATCTGTAAATAGCCCATCCAACTACCTCATCCCCATACTGTATTTATTTATACATTCATCTTCTGCATCTACCATTCAGTGTTTAATGCTATATTGTAATACTTCGCCACCATAGCCTGTTGTGCCTTACCTCATATCCTACACATTTGCACACACTGAATATAGACTTTTTTTCTATTGTTTATTGACTGTATGCTTTGTTTATTCCATGTGTAACTCTGTGTTGTTGTATGTGTCAAACTGCTTTGCTTTATCTTGGCAGGTCTCAGTTGTAAATGAGGCTTGTTCTCAACCTAAGCCTACCTGGTTTAAATAAAAATTGAAATAAAAAATAAAAATGTATGTTGCTGAGTGATCAGATCCTACTGAACAAACAACAGAACAAAGACAGGGAAGATCAAACCCTGTAGTATGTAGTATCTCCATGTATGTTGCTGAGTGATCAGATTAAACCCTGTTTACCTTCTCTGGAGCCCGATAGCGCGGAACCCTTGGGTTTGACCTTTTGTTCCCAGTGAGAGCGAAAGAGGGAGACGCACACTGAAATGTCAGCATTGCCCCTAAGATGAATGGCCATCGATCGACCACGCATCCCAGGCACTGAACGATAAGGAAGGATGCCTGCATCCTAAATTGCATCCTATTCTCTACATAGTACACTGGTTAAAAGTAGTGCACTATATAGGGAATAGTGTGCCTTTTGTGGTGCACATGTGGCTCAGGCTGCTCTGTCGGCCAGTCACATGGACCCAGCGTGGAACGGTGCTGTGTGCCAATGAGAGAGCAGCAGTACTGCCAAAGACTATAGACCAGAGTATAAACTGGGTGGTTCTAGCCCTGAATGCTGATTGGCTGAGGCATGGTATATCAGACTGTAAACCACAGGTATGACAAAACATGTATTTTTACTGCTCTAATTACGTTGGTAACCAGTTTATAACAGCAATAAGGCTCCTCGGGGGTTTGTGATATAGAGCCAATATACCAATGCTAAGGGCTAAGGGCGTTGCGTCGTGCTTAAAACAGCCCTTAGCAGTGGTTAACGCCTGCAGCTGTGGGACACCTGCAGCTTTGTGACTCCTGCAGCTCTGTGACTCCTGCAGCTGAAAGATACTTAGTTATTGTAAAAATCTACAGATGCTTTGAATGGGCTTTTAATGTATTCAGTTAGTTCTAGGAAACAAAGCACAATTAAGCCACGGGTAGCTGAGAAGTTACTTTACTCCATCGAACAGGTTCCATAGGGCTTTGGTCAAAAGTAGTGTACTATGTAGGGAATAGTGTGCCAATGGGATGCTGAATGTTAAGGGAAAACTGGAGGCAACCCTACCTGCCTTCCTTCACAATGTTTGTGTGTGTGTGTGTGTGTGTGTGTGTGTGTGTGTGTGTGTGTGTGTGTGTGTGTGTGTGTGTGTGTGTGTGTGTGTGTGTGTGTGTGTGTGTGCGTGTGCGTCTGCGTCTGCGTCTGTGTCAGTAGGCTATGTGGATGCTGTTGGGTGGATATTGGGACTAACCCTCGATCAGGGTTTCCCAAACTGTTTAATTTGGCCCCTCAAGTTTTCATTAAAAATAAATTATATTAATAATTTTGTTGGACATAAAAAACAGTGAAAACACCAAGAAATCAGCTCCAATGTATTTTTATTTAAGAAATCTGTTCCCAGGTATTCCCACGTATAATAGAGAGACACGTGAATGATACAAATGTAAACAAGGTTTGAAATTATTCTGTTTTAGTCCAACTGTATCTGTTTGGGCTTGTTGAGGTCAGTTGTTGCAGTCTACAGGTGATTTGTAATTATGTTCCAGCCCCCCCGACCATCCGCTCCAGAAAATATCGCCTCACGGCTGAATCTAGTTGATGATCCTGCTCTACATCAACTTACAACTCACCTATTGTTAATCTCCTGTAGCGTTGGAAGCCTGCTAACTAACACACCATTAATCAGCAGTTGCCCACGTGAACATAAGTTAAGCAGGGTTGTTGGGGGAGGGGGGGTTTATCCTTTCAGCTGGGCTGAGGTTGTTTAGGAGTAGCTCAGAGAAGCAGGCTCATAGCCAGTCTGGAATCACAGTGAACACATTCATTAACCTCCCTAGTTCCCACTCCAGCACGTGCAGGAGTGTTTGCCGATGAACTGAACCCACTTTCATCATGAAGAGACTCACTGTTGGCTACCAGAGCCGACTTCCACGACCCTGAAAGCAGAAAGCCACCTCCTGTTTAAATGACACTGTCAGCATTCTGGATTTATTTTGTCGTAGAAGCAGCCTGAGCATTTCCGCTGTCGGTGCACCAGCTGGGACCAGTATGAGACCTGGTTCTTGTCGACAAAGGAGACTCTGAAACTCTGAAGAAACTTGAAGAATGCAGCAACTGCTCAAGCAGTGGACTGCATCATCCTTTGGCTGGATATTCAGTCCTGGCCACTCTCACAGAGGATTAGAGTGAAGGATTCTGGGATGTGGATGGAGTTATTGTATCCCAAGCCTAGCACCTGGGCCTTTTGGCCAGCAACAGCAATGGGAAATAGCTTTTTATTCTTAGATATTTTTTTTACTTCTCAGCTCTCTCACTTTAAATTTGACTTCCCTCATAATGGAATGTCGCTTATCTTTGATTCCCTTTTCATAATTGACAGTGGTAATAAATTAAGCACAGCAGCCATTAAACGGGTTCATCAGCTTGTTAGATTCATAATTGAATCCCTGTACTCAGCGGAGTCTCCCGCTTGTCTCATTAGTCTCTCCTTGAAGGCTCTGATTATGTCTTTAGGTTTCTGCATGGTGCTAAAATTAATGTGTGCAACTGTCCCCACGGAGACACACATGTTCCATCAGCATTGCAAACTGTAAGCTATCATTCTCCACATGAGTGATAGCCCAAGCGACGCAACTGCAGATGTTGGCTACGATGTTAGAGGATGGGCGGATTGGCTTTACTTCGAACTGTGAACAGATGCCACTGTCATAAATCATTGTTATTTTGGCTATACGTACAGGTCCTGGACCCTCTGCGAAGGCCGGAAGCTTGAATTAGTTTTTTAACAGCTGTGCGATGCTACCCTACCCAACCATCGGAAAAACTAACTTAGACCCAACTTCCTCCAAAAACATACTCATTATATCCAACATATCCATTAATATTCAGGTGGAAAACTAATTGAAACATATCAGCGGTGAAATATCCATTTCCACCCATTACTAAAATTTGAGCTGGAAACATGGTGAATAAAAAGGTAAATGAAACACATTATTATATCTGTTGACAGAATCAGTATGAACTGTACTTGTTCATATTTACAGTAACTGCCTCTGTGGTTGCCAGCCCACATTCATGAATATGACCTCTGTTCAGATAGATTGCCCCAGCAGCTTTACCTCTGATTCAATCATTCATCAACACACCACCGTCTTAATACTGTATGCTGTCTGAAAACCCACATAGAGGTATAGAAAATCCATAGAAAAATCTAGGATGATAGTGATTGAAAGTTCAGATCAGAAAGTTTTATTGATTCAAACTGCCTAGGTTCAAATCTCCTGGCTTTGGGTGTTTACTAGATTCAGCTTATCAAATCTTGAGCGAGCACTCAAAGACAAGAAAAGTTTGTTTAACTTATTCTCTATAACATTAGTTTGCTAGCTAGGCACTCAGAAGACAAGAAGAGTTTGTTTAACTTAATTCTCTATAACATTCGTTTGCTAGCTAGGCACTCAAAGACAAGTAAAGTATGTTTAACTTGTTCTCTATAACATTAGTTTGCTAGCTAGGCACTCAGAAGACAAGTAAAGTATGTTTAACTTGTTCTCTATAACATTTGTTTGCTAGCTAGGCACTCAAAGACAAGTAAAGTATATTTAACTTGTTCTCTATAACATTTGTTTGCTCTATAACATTTGTTTGCTAGCTAGGCACTCAGAAGACAAGTAAAGTATGTTTAACCTATTCGCTCTAGCTTGCCAGCTAGCTTCCCATATTACCTCAAATAATGAACCATCTGGTATTAGCTAGCTAATTTAGCTGTATTATTTGTTTACCTTTTTTGTTCAGAAGTGCAGTTTTTAACTATGGCATTTGACAACTCTTAGAAAACAGACATTTTCCCCTCTCCTGACCTGATACCTTTATTCCTAGCTGGACTAGACCAAAGGAATTATATTCAGGCAGTGGGATACTTAAGCAATAAGGCCTTAGGGGTGTAATATATGGCCAATATACCACGACTCAGGCTGTTCTTAGGCACGACTCAACTTGTGATATATTGGCCATATATCACAAACCACTGAAGTGCCTTATTACTATTATAAACTGTTTACCAACGGAATTAGAGCAGTAAAAATAAGTGTTTTGTCATACCCGTGGTATACGGTCTGATATATCACAGCTGTCAGCCAATCAGCATACAGGGCCCAAACCACCCAGTTTATAATGTTCCTTTTTTCCTGGAAACCAAGTTAATTATATTCAGGTTCCTTTCCATAATGTATAGTAAATGCCTGGATCTACCATTTCACTGCTGTGTGACACCGAGTAGTTCCTTGTTTATGTCAAACTCACCTGAATTGAAACTTGTATTCAAATATCATGTCCTATATGTACAGCATTTCACACTCTATTTGACCAGTCATTATACTCTCCCAATTGCCCCCAACTGTTCTCCATCCATTAGCCTTTATCCAGGATCATGGTAGCCATTGTCATAGTAACATGCCACCGTAGCTCATTCATCTCACCAACACATTCCCATGCGGATTATACTAACACCTTTTGAGTGCCCTTTTACCATCTTCCACAGACAGGTGTGCCTGATTAAGAACCCGTGTAAAGTGAATATGGGCTCAGGGCAGTGGTATATTTTGGGCCAAACCACCGCATGGCGAACACAGATAACGAGAGTCAACGGTACCATGAATCAGCCCCAAACTTGGGCGCCACACACGTGCACCGGAATACAAATCAGCTGGCCAAATCCCGGATAAAAGCCATTTATTTTGTACACCCTAGCATTCTGTCCAGAGCACCCCCACCCCCCCACCTAATCAGGAGGAGCATTGTCTTGCTGGTGCAATGCCAGCCCCGCGCCCTGATGACAGTGATGTAACGGAATTGTAATTCTAAGATGCATTTAGGTTTATCTGATAGAGATACATTGAGACTTCTTTGCTCGGAGACAGATTCAAGCATTTCTGAGGGTTCCGGGGAGGTTGGTGGGAGGGTTATAGGTCACTGTTGAAGTTCAAATAGCCTGCTGTCCATAATGCCAGAAGTTGACTGATATCTCTTTGGCAGGCTATAGCAGTGTGACAGCCTGCCTATATTTATTCAAGACTGAAAAGGGACAGAGTGGCGGAAGGTACGGGGGTTTGAGGTTGTAAGAAGGGGCTTGGTGGACCTCTAGTGTAGTGCTGTGTTCATTGTACTGTACAGCTCTGTAGAATAGATATATCTCTCCTTTGTTTCTCTGGCAACAGACAGATCCTCAGATTACTGTTAAGACCCCCTTTGATGCCATGTCCCCCAACGCCACGGCAGGAAAACAACAGACAAGTGGAGAGAACACTGATGTCCAAAAGCGAAATGGATAGATGATTCAATAAATGAAGAAGTGGAGTATGTTTCAAAGGGCCGCTGTCGCGTTGGGATTGGGAGCCTGTAACGCTTTAACTGGTAGGATTCATGACTCTCCCTATCGAGAGATCAAAGCCTCTGCAAGACGTTTCATCGTTTAGCTGGGAGCGAGGCACTCAATGCTAAAGCCTTTGTCCCGTAAAAGACGTGGGAGCGCCCGTGTTGGCAGTGTGTTGCTTGATAAGGCAGAGGGAGGGGATATCAGAGACTCGCTGTCTGTCTGTTCTACTGTCTTTGACCTCCCTGACCACGGAACTCTGACCCCATTTGACCTTGATAGAGCTTTGAAAGATCAGACATGATAGAACATGACATTCCATGTCTGCCTCACGCTCAAGAGATTTACTTATCAGCGGAAGGACTGAGGCTATTGTTCTTGTTTCCATCAAAGCGAATCGTCTCCTCCCCCAAAGATTTGAGATTGCATTTTGAAAAGACATATCAATACTAAAATCATGAATATTTATAAGACATATCTAATTAGTGGTATTGCCGGCCATTAAACTAGGCTGAAGGAATTAGAAAAGCTTTAAAAAGCGAACATAGTTTTGTATTTTTCCACAACAGATTTATTTCATTTTGAAGTATATTGCTTTGAACATTTATTGATATAAGCTGAAAGTGGCCTTTCTTTTTCTTGGCGGTGTCCACGCCCTGGTCTTAGTATTTTGTGTTTTTCTTTATTATTTGGTCAGGCCAGGGTGTGACATGGGTTTATTGTGGTGTGTTTTGTCTTGGGGTTTTGTTAGGTATTGGGTTTGTGGCTTATTGGGGTATCTAGCATAGTGTATGGCTGTCTGGAGTGGTTCTCAATCAGAGGCAGGTGTTTATCGTTGTCTCTGATTGGGAACCATATTTATCTAGCCAGTCCTGTGTGGCTCAGTCGGTAGAGCATGGCTTTTGCAACGCCAAGCGTCGTGGGTTCGTTTCCACTGGGGCCACCCATATGCAAAAGTAGTGGCCCCAGCCGACTTGTAAGTCGCTTTGGACAAAAGCGTCTGCTAAATGGGATATATTTATATTTATATATTCTTTGAGTGTTTCGTGGGTGATTGTTCCTGTCTCAGTGTTTGTTGTCACCAAATAGGCTGTTTAGGTTTTCAAGTTACGTTTGTTGTTTTGTATTGTTCGTGTTTATTCGTTCATTAAACATGTATGAAAATTACCACGCCGCATTTTGGTCCGATCCTTGCTACACCTCTTCGTCAGAGAAGGAGTTTGAAGAAAACCGTAACAGAATCACCCACCACAACAAGACCAAGCGGCGTGTAACGGACAGCCGCAACAGCGGCCAAAGACACAGTACTCTTGGACATGGGAGGAAATCCTCGACGGGAGAGGACCCTGGGCTAAACCAGGGAGTGTAGCCGCCCCAGGTGCAGCAGGAGAAGAGGCAACAGGAGCAGTTCAAAGGAATGGACATGGGAGGATGAACTGGACGGTAAAGGACCCTGGGTTCAGCCTGGAGAATATCGCCGCCCCCAAGGAAGAACTGCAGGCGGGAAAGCGGAGATGCGCTGGTATGAGGAGGCAGCACGGCGGCACGGATGGAAGTCCGAGAGTCAGTCCCAAAAATTTCTTGGGGGGCTCACAGGGAGTATGGCGGCCGCTAGGTAGGAGACCTACGCCAACTTCCTGTGGTTACCGGGGGCTGGAGAGACCGGGCTGGCACCGTGTTATGCTGAGGTGCGCACGGTGTCCCCAGTGCGGGTGCATAGCCGGTGCGGTATATTCCAGCCCCGCGTATCGGCCGAGCTAGATTGAGCGTCGAGCCAAATGCCATGAAGCCGGCTCTACGCATCTGGTCCCCAGTGTGTCTCCTTGGGCCGGCTTACATGGCACCAGCCTTGCGCACGGTGATCCCGGTTCGCCTGCATAGCCCAGTGCGGGCTATTCCACCTCGCCGCACTGGCAGAGCGACCGGGAGTATTCAATCAGGTAAGGTTGGGCAGGCTCGGTGCTCAAGAGCTCCAGTGCGCCTGCACGGTCCGGTCTACCCTGTACCACCTACACACACCAGTCCTCCGGTGGCTCTCCCGCAACAGGCTTCCTGTGTGTCCTCGGCCCAGTACCACCAGTGCCAGCGCCACGCATCAGGCCTACAGTGCGCCTCGCCTCTCCAGCGCTGCCAGAGCCTTCCTCCTCTCCTGCGCTGCCGGAGTCTCCCGCCTGTTTAGCGCTGCCAAAGCCTTCCGCCTGTTTAGCACTGCCGGAGTTTCCCGCCTGTTTAGCGCTGCCAGAGCCTTCCTCCTCTACAGCGCTGCTGGAGTCTCCTGCCTGTTCAGCGCAGCCAGAGCTGCCAGCCTGCATGGAGCAGCCAGAGCTGCCAGTCTGCATGGAGCAGCCAGAGCTGCCAGTCTGCATGGAGCAGCCAGAGCTGCCAGTCTGCATGGAGCAGCCAGAGCCGCCAGTCTGCATGGAGCAGCCTAAGCTGTCAGTCTGCATGGAGCAGCCAGAGCTGTCAGTATGCATGGAGCAGCTAGAGCTGTCAGTCTGCAAGGAGCTGCCAGTCTGCATGGATGCTGCCAGAGCTGCCAGTCTGCAAGAAGCCGCCAGAGCTGCCAGTCTGCATGGAGCAGCCAGAGCCGTCAGTCAGTATGGAGCAGCCAGAGCCGTCAGTCAGCATGGAGCAGCCAGAGCCATCAGTCAGCATGGAGCAGCCAGAGCTGCCAGTCAGCATGGAGCAGCCAGATCCGTCAGTCTGCCAGGATCCGCCAGTCAGCCAGACTCTTCCAGATCCGCCAGTCTGCCAGGATCCGCCAGTCAGCCAGACTCTTCCAGATCCACCAGTCAGCCAGACTCTTCCAGATCCGCCAGTCAGCCAGACTCTGCCAGAACCGCCAGCCAGCCAGAATCTGCCAGAGCCAACTACCTGCCTGAGCTTCCCCTCAGTGCTGAGCTTCCTCTCAGTGCTGAGCTTCCCCTCAGTCCCGAGCTACCCCTCAGTCCCGAGCTACCCCTCAGTCCCAAGCTGCTTCAGTCCCGAGCTGCCTCAGTCCCGAGCTGCCCCTCAGTCCCGAGCTGCCCCTCAGTCCAGTGGGGTTCTGGGTGAGGACTACTAGGCCATGGTCGGCGGCGAGGGTGGACTATCCTAGGACGTGAGGAGGAGGGACTAAGACTTGGATAGAATGGAGTCCACGTCCCGCGCCGGAGCCGCCACCATGGACAGACGCCCACCCGGACCCTCCCTATGGTTTTGGTGTGCGTCCGGGAGTCCGCACCTTGGGGGGGGGGGGTTCTGTCACGCCCTGGTCTTAGTATTTTGTGTTTTATTTATTATTTTGGTCAGGCCAGGGTGTGACATGGGTTTATTGTGGTGTGTTTCGTCTTGGGGTTTTGTTGGGTATTGGGTTTGTGGCTTAGTGGGGGTATCTAGCATAGTCTATGGCTGTCTGGAGTGGCTCTCAATCAGAGGCAGGTGTTTATTGTTGTCTCTGATTGGGAACCATATTTAGGCAGCCATATTCTTTGAGTGTTTCGTGGGTGATTGTTCCTGTCTCAGTGTTTGTTGTCACCAAATAGGCTGTTTAGGTTTTCATGTTACGTTTGTTGTTTTGTATTGTTCGTGTTTATTCGTTCATTAAACATGTATGAAAATTACCACGCCGGTCCGATCCTTGCTACACCTCTTCGTCAGAGGAGGAGTTAGAAGAAAACCGTAACAGGCGCCGCCCGGTCAGACAGTAGACAGACGGAATATGACTATTGACATAGAGGTGTTTTGGAGGTTACGTGACCCTGAATAAACAACTAAGCCCAGCTACAACACACTTGCATAAGCCTTGCCTGGGCTCCCTGAACAGTAAGTAGTTAGAGCAAGGTTTTTATAGCATATTGGCATTGATTTCTCACACAGTCAACCGTGTCAATGCTCTTTAGTACTTTTCTCACCATAATGTTTGCCCTGCAGTTATTTGTATTCTACAGGACAATCTCATAGGGCACTATACACTCCAAATTGCCAATGGAAAGTTTCCAGCAGTGGAGGCTGCTGAGGGGAGGACGACTCATTATAACGACTGGAACAGAGTAAATGGAATGGCATGAAACCATGTGTTTGGTGTATTTGATACCATTCCTCTGATTCTGCTCCAGCCATTACCACGAGCCCGTCCTCCCGAAATGAAGGTACCACCAACCTCCTGTGGTGTCCAGCATATGGCAAAGCCGCACTTTCTGCACAAGAATAAACGATAAACAATTTCCTGTGTGAAACAAACAAACATAAACTGCAAGTTAAATCAGTTTACATTTAAGTCATGTAGCATACTCTCATCCAGAGCAGCTTACAGGAGCAATTAGGGTTAAGTGCCTTGCTCAAGGGCACAACACCAGATTTTTCACCTCGTCAGCTCAGGGATTCGAACCAACACGCATACTTGCGGCGAAGGAAGAATGTGGATTTGCCTTTCCCGTGAATGAGTCTCTGTTTCTGTCCAAAATGGCACCCTATTCCCCATATACTGTAGTGCACTACTTTTGACCGGATGTGCCTTACTTCTGGTCAAACAATTAAAATAGTAATTAAGAGTGTTAATTTATTAAATGACTCCCCTCATTACATAGCATTGACTAGATTAGGCCTAACAACACACTAATGTCCTCATAAAGAACACACGTAAATACCATTTCAACGTCATGGGTTAATTATTTTTGGACAGAGTAGGCAATTACCACCGGTATGGGATTATGAGGACTGCCTGCCCATAAAATCGGTTTCAGATTTCAAGATTCAACCCGAGCTTCCGAGTTTCCTAGCTTCCTTCTCTGAAGGTGTGTACATCTGGGGTGCCTATCAAAGTGCCCTACTACCCATAGGGCTCTGGCCAAAAGTCGTGCACTATGAAGATAATATTAATAATCAACTAACCACGTTTCCATTCACAGTTTTTACGTGACTAATGTCATACCGTCCCCAAAAATCACCACAGCTGTAATGGAAACGGGACGTTTCAGTACAATTTTATAAATGCAACCAGATAATTTGTTGGTTCGACATGTTGGGACATTTTTGTGTCGGTAAAATTAAGTAACTGAGATTTTATACTCAAATATTGATATAATAACCTGTGTGGTCCTCCCTACGATGGTGTGTGTCATATCATGGTGTGTGTTCCTCCCTAATGTCAACTTGGAATAACGCCTCTGATATGGCGTGTGGTCCTCCCACTACGATGCTGTGTGGTCCTCCCTACGATGGTGTGTGGTCCTCCCACTACGATGGTGTGTGGTCCTCCCACTACGATGGTGTGTGATGGTCCTCCCACTACGATGGTGTGTGGTCCTCCCACTATGATCCTCCCTACGATGGTGTGTGGTCCTCCCACTACGATGGTGTGTGGTCCTCCCACTACGATGGTGTGTGGTCCTCCCACTACGATGGTGTGTGGTCCTCCCTACTACGATGCTGTGTGGTCCTCCCTACGATGGTGTGTGGTCCTCCCACTACGATGGTGTGTGGTCCTCCCACTACGATGGTGTGGGTCCTCCCTCACTACGATCCTCCCATGGTGTGTGGTCCTCCCACGATGGTGTGTGGTCCTCCCACTAAGATGGTGTGTGGTCTGTGTGGGGTCCTCCCACTACGATGGTGTGTGGTCCTCCCACTACGATGGTGTGTGTGGTCCTCCCTCTGTGTGTGGTCCTCCCACTACGATGGTGTGTGGTCCTCCCTATGATGGTGTGGGGTCCTCCCACTACGATGGTGTGGGGTCCTCCCACTACGGTGTGGTCCTCTCACTACGATGGTGTGGGTTCCTCCCACTACGATGGTGTGTGGTCCTCCCACTACGATGGTGTGAGGTCCTCCCACTAAGATGCTGTGTGGTCCCCACTACAATGTTGTGGTCCACCCACTACAATGGTGTGTGGTCCTCCCACTACGATGGTGTGTGGTCCTCCCACTACGATGGTGTGTGGTCCTCCCACTAAGATGCTGTGTGGTCCACCCACTACAATGGTGTGGTCCTCTCACTAAGATGGTGTGGTCCACCCACTACAATGTGGTCCTCCACTCCCACAATGGTGTGGTCCTCCCACTAAGATGCTGTGTGGTCCACCCACTACGATGGTGTGTGGTCCTCCCACTAAGATGCTGTGTGGTCCACCCACTACAATGGTGTGTCCTCTCACTAAGATGGTGTGTGGTCCACCCACTCAATGAGTGTGGTCCTCCCACTACAATGGTGTGTGGTCCTCCCACTAAGATGCTGTGTGGTCCACCCACTACAATGGTGTGTCCTCTCACTAAGATGGTGGGTCCACCCACTACAATGGTGTGGTCCTCTCACTACGATGGTGTGGTCCACCCACTACGATGGTGTGTGGTCCTCCCACTACGATGGTGTGTGGTCCTCACTACGATGGTGTGTGGTCCTCCCACTACGATGGTGTGTGGTCCTCCCACTAAGATGCTGTGTGGTCCACCCACTACAATGGTGTGGTCCTCTCACTAAGATGGTGTGTGGTCCACCCACTCCCTACGATGGTGTGTGGTCCTCCCTACGATGGTGTGTGGTCCTCCCACCTGTGTGGTCCACCCACTACAATGGTGTGGTCCTCTCACTAAGATGGTGTGTGGTCCACCCACTACAATGGTGTGGTCCTCTCACTAAGATGGTGTGTGGTCCACCCACTACAATGATAAGATGGTGTGTGGTCCACCCACTACAATGGTGTGGTCCTCTCACTAAGATGGTGTGTGGTCCACCCACTACAATGGTGTGGTCCTCTCACTAAGATGGTGTGTGGTCCACCCACTACAATGGTGTGGTCCTCTCACTAAGATGGTGTGTGGTCCACCCACTACCCTCTCACTAAGATGGTGTGTGGTCCACCCACTACAATCCTCTCACTAAGATGGTGTGTGGTCCACCCACTACAATGGTGTGGTCCTCTAAATAAGATGGTGTGTGGTCCACCCACTACAATGGTGTGGTCCTCTCACTAAGATGGTGTGTGGTCCTCCCTCTCACGAAGATGGTGATGTGGTCCCTCTCACTAAGATGGTGTGTGGTCCTCTCACTAAGATGGTGTGTGGTCCACTACGATGGTGTGTGGTCCTCTCACTAAGATGGTGTGTGGTCCTCTCACTAAGATGGTGTGGTCCTCCCACTAAATGGTGTGTGGTCCTCTCACTAAGATGGTGTGTGGTCCACCCACTACAATGGTGTGTGGTCCTCTCACTAAGATGGTGTGTGGTCCACCCACTACAATGGTGTGTGGTCCTCCCACTAAGATGGTGTGTGGTCCTCTCACCCGATGGTGTGTGGTCCTCCCACTACAATGATGGTGTGTGGTCCTCTCACTACAAGGTGTGTGGTCCTCTCATGGTGTGTGGTCCTCTCACTAAGATGGTGTGTGGTCCTCTCACAAGATGTGGGTGAAAGTACACTGTGGTAAATACTGAGGGTCTTATTCTGGTGACATGATAATCCAATCTTGACTGCCGTTTGACAAATACAAATATCCACAATAACCTCATCATGTAGACTAGTCTACCCACACATCCTACCGCACTATATCGGCAAGCTGTTGGCTAGAGTGCTAAGACCAGAGGAGGCTATTTAACGCAACAGTTTTTGTGACAAAACTATTAGTAGAGTTGAAAATGTGATGAAAACACATTGAACTTTAGATTTTTATTTGGTACGTGACAATTTAAGCGAAAAGGGACAGTAGGTCAAATCCCTGAACTGACAATGTAAAATATCTGGCAATGTGCCCTTCAGCAAGGCACTTAACCCTAATTGCTCCGGAGCGGGGGACAATGGTGACCCTGGCCATGACCCTACCCTCTGGGGGTGTCTCAGGGAGTTGGGACATGTTAAAAAGCACCCAGCAAAATTATTATTATTATTAAATGGCACCCTATTCCTATTTAGTGCACTACTTTTGACCAGGGCCCATAGGAAATTCCCAAGCCTCTCGATGGGAGCCTATGAATAAAATCATGGTACATGCTGATCATTGAGCATGGGTAATGTGACTGATCCTTTATCATGCTGATCATTGAGCATGGGAGAGGTGTCTACCTGTATTATCATGCTGATCATTGAGCATGGGAGAGGTGTCTATCTGTATTGAACATGGGATCATTGTCTACATGTATTGTCTATCTGTATTGAGCATGGGAGAGGTGTCTATCTGTATTATCATGCTGATCATTGAGCATGGGAGAGGTGTCTATCTGTATTGTCATGCTGACATTGAGCATGAGAGGTGTCTACCTGTATTGTCATGCTGATCATTGAGCATGGGAGAGGTGTCTATCTGTATTGTCATGCTGATCATTGAGCATGGGAGAGGTGTCTACCTGTATTGTCATGCTGATCATTGAACATGGGAGAGGTGTCTACCTGTATTATCATGCTGATCATTGAGCATGGGAGAGGTGTCTACCTGTATTGTCATGCTGATCATTGAACATGGGAGAGGTGTCTACCTGTATTGTCATGCTGATCATTGAGCATGGGAGAGGTGTCTATCTGTATTGTCATGCTGATCATTGAACATGGGAGAGATGTCTACCTGTATTGTCATGCTGATCATTGAGCATGGGAGAGGTGTCTATCTGTATTGAACATGGGAGAGGTGTCTACCTGTATTGTCATGCTGATCATTGAACATGGGAGAGGTGTCTATCTGTATTGAACATGGGAGAGGTGTCTATCTGTATTGAACATGGGAGAGGTGTCTACCTGTATTGTCATGCTGATCATTGAACATGGGAGAGGTGTCTATCTGTATTGAACATGGGAGAGGTGTCTACCTGTATTGTCATGCTGATCATTGAACATGGGAGAGGTGTTATTATGATGTATGGGTTAAATTGACTGCATCATTTAAAAGTGGAGGTCCATTCACATATATTATAGAGATACCTAGAACACCACCTAATATAACACCACCTAATAGAACACCACCTAATAGAACACCACCTAATAGAACACCACTTAATACAACACTGTCTAATAGACACCATCTAATAGAACACCACCTAATATAACACAATCTAATAGAACACCACTTAATAGAACACCATCTAATAGAACACCACCTAATAGAACACCATCTAATAGAACACCACCTAATATAACACCATCTAATAGAACACCACCTAATATAACACTGTCTAATAGACACCACCTAATATAACACCGTCTAATAGACACCACCTAATAGAACACCACCTAATAGAACACCACCTAATAGAACACCATCTAATAGAACACCACCTAATAGAACACCACCTAATAGAACACCACCTAATACAACACCGTCTAATAGAACACCGTCTAATAGAACACCACCTAATAGACACCATCTAATAGAACACCACCTAATACAACACTGTCTAATAGAACACCACCTAATAGAACACCACCTAATAGAACACCACCTAATATAACACCACCTAAAAGAACACCACCTAATAGAACACCATCTAATAGAACACCACCTAATAGAACAACATTTAATACAATTTTTGTACCACATAAGGTGATGAAGTGCTATATGTCCTTTATGCATTTTCTGTGATCCTCTGTGGCTCAGTTGGTAGAGCGGGGTGTTGAAACCTGGGTCATGGGTCATATTCCCACTGGGGCCACCCATGCACCTGCATGACTTTAATTTACTTTGAATAAGGGCATCTGCCAAATGTCATATGTTATGCTGTTCAGTATTATCACCAGTTGTAACCTTGTTGATGTTCTTCGTGCTGTAGCTTAGTCAAGCTGAGGTTAGCTTTCCCCGTGCTTGTCCTGTAGCTATGCTGTATAGGTTGATTTAAACATAGTTCCCTGCTTTGAGCTGTGAAATTAAATTTGGTCATTCAATTTACCCCAGAACCTATCATGCAGAAGAGATGCTGTTTTTGTCTAGCTGGAGCAGAGCGCACAGAGAAATTCACACACACACTCGCACACACACACACACACACACACACACACACACACACACACACACACACACACACACACACACACACACACACACACACACACACTTACATTCACCCTCACACACACACACACAACACACGCAACACACACACACAACACACACACACACACACACAGACTTCACTCTGAAAATGAGTTTGCTTTTTAACTTCTTATGGGCAGGTGGGACGGTAGCATCCCACCTGGCCAACATCCGGTGAAATTGCAGAGCGCGAAATTCAAATTACAATATTATGAATATTTAACTTTCATGAAATCACAAGTGTAATACATCAAAATAAAGCTTAACTTCTTGTTAATCCAGCCGCTGTGTCATATTTCAAAAAGGCTTTACGGCGAAAGCAAACCATACGATTATCTGAGGACAACGCCCCGCATTCAAACACATGAAAAACATATTTCAACCAGACAGGTGTGACACGAAAGTCAGAAATAGAGATATAAAAAATGCTTTACCTTTGATGATCTTCTACTGTTGGCATTCCAAAAGGTCCCTGTTACATCACAAATGGTCCTTTTGTTCGATCATGTCCTTCTTTATATCCATAAAAACTCAGTTTAGTTGGTGCGCTTTAGTCAATAATCCACCCAGTTTCCCTCCATCAAAATGCATACAAAATGAATCCCAAACGTTACTAATAAACTTTTCCAAACAAGTCAAACAACGTTTATAATCAAACCTTAGGTACCCTAATACGGAAATAAATGATACAATTTAAGACGGAGAATCGTTATTGTCTTTACTGGAGAAAAATACCAAAGAACGCGCTCTCTTCCACGCGCTTGGGAACACTACAGCCAAAATGGGAGCCACCTAGAAAAACTACCATTTCTGGCTCATTTTTCCAAAAGCCAGCCTGAAACTCTTTCTAAAGACTGGTAACATCTAGTGGAAGCCCTAGGAACTGCAATCTGGGAGGACTTGGCCTTATAATAAAAGTGATGGCCATTGAAAATAGTGGTGGGCTGAATTTGTTTTAGGGGGGAATGGTTTGTCCTCGGGGGTTCACCTGCCATATCAGTGCTGTTATACTCACAGACATAATTTGAACAGTTTTAGAAACTTTCGAGTGTTTTCTATCCAAATCTACCTATATGTATATCTTAGCTTCTGGGCCTGAGCAACAGGCAGTTTACTTTGCGCACGCTTTTCATCCGGATGTCAAAATACTGCCCCCTAGCCAAGAGAGCGTTGGACTAGTAACCGTAAAGGTTGCAAGTTCATATCCCGAGCTGACAAGGTACAACTCTGTCGTTCTACCCCTGAACAGGCAGTTAACCCCACTATTCCTAGGCCGTCATTGAAAATAAGAATTTGTTCTTAACTGACTTGCCTGGTTAAATAAAGGTAAAATAAAAAGTCAATAAAGGTTCATAGCTTTCACCTGGATTCACCTGGTCAATGTGTACACTCAGTGTATAGCTCCATTCTTGTGTATTTTATTTATTTTCATTCTTGTGTACTTTTTTCTTAGTATTTTTTTATTTATTCTGCATCGTCGGGAAGGGCTCATGAGCAAGCATTTCACGGTGGAGTCTATACCCGTTGTATATGGCACATGTGACAAATAACATTTGATTACAGTTTTTCTAAAAGATTAGATGGTATCTATTGCCCCATACGAGGTAGCTGATCGCAGCCAGCGCATGGCAGTAGGTAATGAGGCGTAAAAGCTTTTGTAATGCAATGTCATCTGTACTTCTAGTCTACCTAATAGCCCATTCCCTTTGCACAGTCATGACTGAGGTAGTATTGTGTTGATGTGTTTTAAATGACCAATTTATTCTGCCCATCGTAATCTGGATGAAAACACCACCAATCTGTGTAGAATCTGATGGGAGAATGACTGTGCTACCACTGCAGATGAACACGGATGTGTGGGTGAGGTTGGGTGCAGTGAGGGAGGGAGGGAGGGAGTGCGGGGAGGGGAGGGGTTGTTTCTCTACCAATCATACACTGGGAGAACAAGGTTTTTTTTTAAAGAAGAACATGAAGATGTTAATCTATTCAAATTAGATTGTATAAATATAGAATCAAGATTCAAAATATAGGCCCTGTTGGAATGTTTATGGCATTCTTTCTTCCTGTGTTCTCTGAGTTAATTACGGATCTGAATTGTTTGGATAGGTGAAAGCCGTAGGGTGGACAACTTGCCCTCTCTCATCCAATCAGTAATTACGTCAAATAAACAAGGAAGGAAGTAAGCATTTCTAAAGTATTGGAATAGGACCAACATTGTCCTCCAATGAGGAGTGATGGTGAGGTAAACATATGGTTGACTGTTTGCCTTCTGTAATACTTAGATTATGGCCACATTCCTGCTTTAAACACTACTGCATCCTCTGGAGTTGTATAAGAGATAGCAGTGATATACCCTTGATGTAAGGACAGGATTACATAGGAGATAGCAGTGATATACCATTGATGTGATGGCAGGATTCCATAGGAGATAGCTGAGTGATATACCATTGATGTGATGGCAGGATTCCATAGGAGATAGCTGAGTGATATACCATTGATGTGATTTCAGGATTCCATAGGAGATAGCTGAGTGATATACTGTTGAGGTGATGGCAGGATTCCATGGGAGATAGCTGAGTGATATACTGTTGAGGTGATGGCAGGATTCCATAGGAGATAGCTGAGTGATATACCATTGAGGTGATTGCAGGATTTCATAGGAGATAGCTGAGTGATATACCGTTGAGGTGATGGCAGGATTCCATAGGAGATAGCTGAGTGATATACCATTGATGTGATGGCAGGGTTCCATAGGAGATAGCTGAGTGATATACTGTTGAGGTGATGGCAGGATTCCATAGGAGATAGCTGAGTGATATACTGTTGCAGTCCATTATAATTAGACTCCTATTGAAATAGACAGGTTGTGGCTTTGTTACAGTGTCACCCTGCTCACGTTATTGTGCCAAACTCTCAAACAACCATACTGTCTTGGCTGGTTATTTAACTTTGACATTGTCCTTTCCAGCATGCTTCCAGAAACTATGGTGGGTGTGTAACCAGCGCAGCATATTGCTTGGCTTGGTTTGGCTTGGTTTGGCTCAGTAGTGTGAAAAATTACATTTGGTGACTTTGCTGTATAAGGACTTAAGAATTACAATATTTACTAGCACCAAAATGTTATTCCAGTATTTACTAGACCAAGCAACACCAGCCAAAAGCCTACAGTGGTAGAAAATGGCTGTCTGTCTTCCCCAGTACCTCAAACACTACCCCAGAAGGTCCTTGGAGTGTTGTTTCATTATGGAATTATGCTCCGGGCTTCACCGGCACAGCTTGTGGTTGGGATGTCAAGGGAGCATGGCTCTCCGGATTGTAGCATTCTCCTGTGGAAGTGACTGTATATTCCCCCTTTACAACAACAGTTCTGAAGAAGCAGTCATTTGGGTTTGTGAAATTGCTGTCTTCCAGGTTATCTATCCAGGTGTCTGTCTCTCTGTCATCTATCTGTCGATCTACCTATCATTATCTATCATTATATATCTATCTATCATTATATATCTATCTATTATCTATCTGTCGTTCTATCTATCATTATATATCTATCTATCATTATATCTATCTATTATCTATCTGTCGATCTACCTATCATTATATATCTATCTATTATCTATCTGTCGATCTATCTATCATTATATATCTATCTATTATCTATCTGTCATTCTATCTATCATTATATATCTATCTATCATTATATATCTATCTATTATCTATCTGTCGTTCTATCTATCATTATATATCTATCTATCTGTCATGTATCTATTATTATCTATCTATCTATCTATCTATTATCTATCTTGGTGTCTAGCTTTCTGTCTGTATGTCTATCTATCTATATTCCATATAATTATAGGACATATGCTTTTAATTTATTCTAATAGCATGAAATGGAAATAATTAGTGCATATTATTCTAGTAAATAAGGCAGCTTTGTTAAGTCAAACATGAATGCTGACCTCGTGCTAAATCACCAGAGGGGACTTGTGTGTTCGCTCAGATCTTAATTACCTAATCATACTGTAGCTCTCATTTGCATATTTTTCTAAATTCACCTGCAATTTCCCCATTTTAAACAGTCATTAATTAGAATTTGTCGGTAGAATCCTCACAAATTCAACCAGTCCAAAGATTAATATCAAGGCATCACAGTATAATGCTTCTAGCTTGTGTGCCTGCATAGAGTAAGAAACATCTAGCTAGTTGTCCTATTGCTTTTATGATGTGTGTTTCTTTTGAGGAACATCACTCCAGACGTTGTGTTTGTAGAGCTTCCATGGTCCACCCAGATGCAGAAAAACACTAAACATGCTTTCAAATAAAGCAATCGCTGTTCTAATGAACTCATCCCACATCCTAACTTTCCCCCCTGAGATTTGAACTTAAAAGCCCTCCCTCCATCTGTTAACACTGCTGTGCATTATTTAGTGTCTTAAGTCGATTATATACAAGACAAAAGACAACTCTCAATCTTTTCAGAATTCCCCTCACTGTCTCAATACCCCCGTAAACGCAAAGCGTTCTCCAAATGCAAGCAACACTTCTCTAATGATGCCAAACATCAACACTTCTCTAATGATGCCAAACAGCAACATTTCTCTAATGATGCCAAACAACAACACTTCTCTAATGATACCGAACAGCAACACTTCTCCAATGATACCAAACAGCAACACTTCTCTAATGATGCCAAACATCAACACTTCTCTAATGATACCAAACAGCAACATTTCTCTAATGATGCCAAACAACAACACTTCTCTAATGATACCGCTCCAATGATACCAAACAGCAACACTTCTCTAATGATGCCAAACAGCAACACTTCTCTAATGATACCAACAGCAACACTTCAATGATACAACACTTCTCTAATGATGCCAAACAGCAACACTTCTCTAATGATGCCAAACAGCAACACTTCTCTAATGATGCCAAACAGCAACACTTCTCTAATGATACCGAACAGCAACACTTCTCTAATGATGCCGAACAGCAACATTTCTCTAATGATGCCAAACAGCAACACTTCTCTAATGATGCCAAACAATGATGCAACACTTCTCTAATGATGCCAAACAGCAACACTTCTCTAATGATACCAAACATCAACACTTCTCTAATGATACCGAACAGCAACACTTCTCCAATGATACCGAAAAGCAACACTTCTCTAATGATGCCAAACAGCAACACTTCTCTAATGATGCCAAACAGCAACACTTCTCTAATGATGCCAAACATCAACACTTCTCTAATGATACCGAACAGAAACACTTCTCCAATGATACCAAACAGCAACACTTCTCTAATGATGCCAAACAGCAACACTTCTCTAATGATACCAAACATCAACACTTCTCTAATGATGCCAAACAGCAACACTTCTCTAATGATACCAAACAGCAACACTTCTCTAATGATGCCAAACAGCAACACTTCTCTAATGATACCAAACAGCAACACTTCTCTAATGATGCCAAACAGCAACACTTCTCTAATGATACCAAACAGCAACACTTCTCTAATGATACCAAACAGCATCACTTATCTAATGATACCAAACATCAACACTTCTCTAATGATTCCAAACAGCAACACTTCTCTAATGATACCAAACATCAACACTTATCTAATGATGCCAAACATCAACACTTCTCTAATGATTCCAAACAGCAATACTTCTCTAATGATACCAAACATCAACACTTCTCTAATGATACCAAACTGCAACACTTCTCTAATGATGCCAAACAGCATCACTTCTCTAATGATGCCAAACAGCTTCACTTCTCTAATGATACCAAACAGCAACACTTCTCTAATGATTCCAAACAGCATCACTTCTCTAATGATGCCAAACAGCAACACTTCTCTAATGATACCAAACTGCAACACTTCTCTAATGATACCAAACTGCAACACTTCTCTAATGATACCAAACAGCATCACTTCTCTAATGATACCAAACTGCAACACTTCTCTAATGATACCAAACAGCATCACTTATCTAATGATACCAAACAGCAACACTTCTCTAATGATTCCAAACAGCAACACTTCTCTAATGATACCAAACGTCAACACTTCTCTAATGATACCAAACAGCATCACTTATCTAATGATACCAAACAGCAACACTTCTCTAATGATACCAAACAGCAACACTTCTCTAATGATGCCAAACAGCAACACTTCTCTAATGATTCCAAACAGCAACACTTCTCTAATGATACCAAACATCAACACTTATCTAATGATACCAAACAGCATCACTTATCTAATGATACCAAACATCAACACTTCCCTAATGATTCCAAACAGCAACACGTCTCTAATGATTCCAAACAGCAAAACATCTCTAATGATACCAAACATCAACACTTCTCTAATGATACCAAACATCAACACTTATCTAATGATGCCAAACATCAACACTTCTCTAATGATTCCAAACAGCATCACTTCTCTAATGATACCAAACATCAACACTTCTCTAATGATACCAAACTGAAACACTTTTCTAATGATGCCAAACAGCAACACTTCTCTAATGATGCCAAACTGCAACACTTCTCTAATGATTCCAAACAGCAACACTTCTCTAATGATGCCAAACATCAACACTTCTCTAATGATGCCAAACTGCAACACTTCTCTAATGATTCCAAACAGCAACACTTCTCTAATACCAAACAGTAATAATGAACTCCTCAAAGCAAGCAAAATCGTTGCTGTTCTTTCCCGTTCTCGTCCAGTAGTTTTCCGACATGTCTGAGTGATAAGTGAGAGTAATGAGGTGTGGATGAAGTTCACCAGCCCTCACAGTTGGACGAGGCGACCCCCCACTTAGACCCCATCTAATCCTGCGGGCTTCCGGATTTCGCTAATAGGCTGGCGAACCGCTAAGCACTCTCCAATCTTCCCGGTATTAATTACCAAAAACTGAGCCTAGAGTACAAGTATTTCCCTATTCCCCTTATTAGAATAAACAATGTTGAGGATATTACCACATAGCAAATTGTTATTGGATGACATTGGTCTGAGGTCTGAATACACACAGCCTGCTACAAGTGAAAGTGGGCTAAGTCAAACCAATAATATTGCTTTCCTAGCACATTTTACAACTTTATCATCAGTCTGCTGATGGCATAGCTAGGACACCAAATTAAGGTGTTAGTTCATTCCCAAGTTTATTTATTTTGTATCTTTATTTAACTAGGCAAGTTAGTTAAGAACAACTTCTTATTTTAAATGATGGCCTAGGAACAGTGGGTTAACTGCCTGTTCAGGGGCAGAATGACCTTGTACCTTGTCAGCTCAGGGATTTGAACTTGCAACCTTTTGGTTACTTGTCCAATGCTTTAACCACTCGGCTACCCTGCCACCCCGTCAAAGATTGTCCAATGTTTTTTAGACCTCAAAATTGGTTGAATGTCATGATGAATCCATATGTCAAGCCATTTGCCTCATAGATCTGCCTGTATGCCTAAATCCTGAGTTAATTTGGAAAGGTCACTTACGATTGAGGCATATAGCTAGATCTACACAATGTGGCATGAGACATGGAGTTATTGTGATGTTCAACCACTTTTGAGGTTCTAAAACGTTGTAGTGACTGTAATCTTGGCTCCCGGGTGGCATAGCAGTCTAAGGCACTGCATCTCACTACAGTCCCTGGTTTGAATCCAGGCTGAATCACATTACATCCGTCCCATAGAGAGGCGAACAATTGGCCCAGTGTTGTCCAGTTTTGGCCGGGGTAGGCCGTGATTGTAAATAAGAAATTGTTCCTAACTGACTTGCCTATTTGAATAAAGGTTAAATAAAAAAATATATAAAATAAAAATATTCCACAAATGCATCGGTCACTATTGCTAATTAGCATAGCCTAATCAACTATAGAGGGGTATGGTATGCAACGCAAGCTTATCTGGGGGTAAGGGGGTCTGGGGACTCAATGTGAATAACATGACACCTTTACCACCAACTGTAGAGGTGCATGGTTTGCAACGTGGAGGGGGTCATGACACATCTACCAACAACTGTAGGGGGGCATGGTACGCAACATGGAGGGGGTCACGACACATCTACCACCAACTATAGAGGGGCATGGTACTCAACATTGGGGGTGGTCATGACACATTTACCAACAACTGTTTTCCATTGAAGGGGGGGTCATACCACCAACTGTTTTCCATTAGGGGGTCATACAATCAACTGTTTTCCATTAGGAGGGTCATACCACCAACTGTTTTCCATTAGGGGGGGTCATACCACCAACTGTTTTCCATTAGGAGGGGTCATACCACCAAATGTTTTCCAACTGTTTTCCATTAGGTGGGTCATACCGCCAACTGTTTTCCATTGGGGTGGGGGGGTCATACCACCAACTGCTTTCCATTGGGGGGGTCATACCACCAACTGCTTTCCATTAGGGGGGGTCATGCCACCAACTGTTTTCCATTAGGGGGGTCATACCACCAACTGTTTTCCATTAGGGGGTACATACCACCAACTGTTTTCCATTAGGGGGGGTCATACAATCAACTGTTTTCCATTAGGGGGTCAACGCACCTACTGTTTTCCATTAGGGGGTCATACCACCAACTGTCCATTGGGGGGGGTCACCACCAACTGTTTTCCATTAGGGGGGGGTCATACCAACTGTTTTCCATTAGGGGGTCAACTGTTTTCCATTAGGGGGTCATACAATCAACTGTTTTCCATACCACCAACTTATTGGGGGGTCATTCCATTAGGGTGGGGGTCATCCACCAACTGTTTTCCATTAGGGGGTCATACCAACTTTTTCCATTAGGGGTGGGGGGTCATACAATCAACTGTTTTCCATTAGGGGGGTCAACGCACCTACTGTTTTCCATTAGGGGGTCATACCACCAACTGTTTTCCATTGGGGGGGTCAACCACCAACTGTTTTCCATTAGGGTGGGGTCATCCACCAACTCTTTTCCTTTGGGGTGGGGGGGTCATACCACTTGATTCATTTAAAAAGTTTAACCAATGTTTGGTTTTATTCCTAACTGCCATAAGGGAATGTTAGAAAATATATGACAAACATTTCTACAAAAAATTACTAATCCGGTCCCTTTGGAGGCCCCCAGGACTGCATTTTCATCCTCCTGCATTCTCTGCCATAAACCAATTTAATTGCTTATTTGATGTGCCTATCCGAAATCCACACGTTTCCAAGCTCTCAGAGTAAACAACGTGAAATGTACCCACTTTGGTGCGTTTACTTATGTATCGCTGTAAGCTGCAAGATCCGCGGCAGGGAAACATTGCTGTCAGGCCTTCGAGGGCTTTGTGCTGCTGAGCACTAGACTCAGTCAGAGCTTTGCGATGCGCGCAGCAATGGTTTGTGGCATTTACATTTTTCCCGTGTTATCTCGCAGCCAAGCCTCTCTATAAAGAATAAATTTGATGTGCGACTAACTTTACAGAAAATGGAACGAGAGTAACACTTTGTGAACTCAATTTCGACTTGCCCCTCTTAACACTCAAACCCCCAGATGTAGAAGGGGATAAAATAAATAAAATCTCTCCACAGGCAAAACCTTCAAAAGGCTCTGCCAATGTTCAGTCTGAAATGAATTCCATTCCCCCCACTAAGCCCAGGTCCCACCGGCACCCACGGGCAAGTGCATCTAAGAGCACTGTTAATTCTCTTTTGCTTTCTGCCTGGCCGTAATGAGGAAGCAATAACACTCACTGTAGCTCAGTTAGGCAGTGATTGACCTAGTAATACATCACTGACCAGTTCCTCTGTTGAAATTGGAGATCCTTCAGAAAACGTTGGATTTTTGTTCATGAAGGCCTACTACCAAGGTTGATTCCTTTCCTGTTGTTTATCCGGAATATGGTACAGTGGATAAACAGTGGATGTTTTTTTGTCATTCCTTGGAAATACAGGTAGATTCACGTTTATTTATAATTTGCCGGTATTCAAATTACATACAGTTGAAGTCGGAAGTTTCAATACACCTTAGCCAAATATATTTAAACTCAGTATTTCACAATTCCTGACATTTAATCCTAGTAAAAATTCCTTGTCTTATGTCAGTAACTGAGTCAGGTTTGTAGGCCTCCTTGCTCGCACACACTTTTTCAGTTCTGCCCACAAATGTTCTATAGGATTGAGGTCAGGGCTTTGTGATGGCCACTCCAATACCTTGACTTTGTGGTCCTTAAGCCAACTTTGGAAGTATGCTTGCGGTCATTGTCCATTTGGAAGACCCATTTGCGACCTAGCTTTAACTTCCTGATTGATGTCTTGAGATGTTGCTTCATTATATCCACATAATTTTCCTTCCTGATGATGCCATTTGCTGCAGTCCCTCCTGCAGCAAAGCACCCCCACAACATGATACTGCCACCACCCGTGCTTCACGTTCCCCCTTTTTCCTCCAAACATAATGATGGTCATTATGGCCAAACAGTTCCAGAGGACATTTCTCCAAAAAGTATTATCTTTTGTCCCCATGTGCAGTTGCAAACTGTAGTCTGGTTTTTTTTATGGTGGTTTTGGAGCAGTGGCTTCTTCCTTGCTGAGCAGCCTTTCAGGTTATGTCGATATAGGACTCGTTTTACTGTGGATATACAGTACATTGGAATTATTTGTGTCAAGAGCTCTGTCATAGTACATTATATACACAGTACATGCAATCGAATGTACAGTATACACACAGTACATGCAATCCATAGTACATTATATACACAGTGCATGCAATCCATACTACATTATACACACAGTTCATTATACACACAGTACATGCAATCCATAGTACATTATACACACAGTACATGCAATCCATAGTACGTTATACACACAGTACATTATACACACAGTACATTATACACACGGTACATGCAATCCATACTACATTATACACACAGTACATTATACACACAGTACATGCAATCCATAGCACATTATACACACAGTACATTATACACACAGTACATGCAATCCATAGCACATTATACACACAGTACATGCAATCCATAGCACATTATACACACAGTACATTATACACACAGTGCATGCAATCCATAGTACATTATACACACAGTACATTATACACACAGTGCATGCAATCCACAGTACATTATACACACAGTACATGCAATCCATACTACATTATACACACAGTACATTATACACAGTACATGCAATCCATACTACATTATACACACAGTACATTATACACACAGTACATGCAATCCATAGCACATTATACACACAGTACATGCAATCCATAGTACATTATACACACAGTACATGCAATCCACAGTACATTATATACACAGTACATGCAATCCATAGTACATTATACACACAGTACATGCAATCCACAGTACATTATATACACACATGTCCATAGCATGCAATCCATAGCACATTATACACACAGTACATTATACACACAGTACATGCAATCCATAGTCCATTATACACACAGTACATGCAATCCATAGTACATTATACACACAGTACATTATACACACAGTACATTATACACACAGTACATGCAATCCACAGTACATTATACACACAGTACATGCAATCCATACTACATTATACACACAGTACATTATACACACAGTGCATGCAATCCATAGTACATTATACACACATGTACATTATACACACAGTACATGCAATCCATAGCAATCCATGGTACATTATACACACAGTACATTATACACACAGTACATTATACACACAGTACATGCAATCCATAGTACATTATACACACAGTACATGCAATCCACAGTACATTATACCCACAGTACATTATACACACAGTACATGCAATCCATAGCACATTATACACACAGTACATTATACACACAGTACATGCAATCCATAGTACAGTAGTAGTTGAGTTTAGTGAAGAATCTCCAAGGTATAATATGTACATGCTGCAGTGAGGTGTTTACATGTGTGGGAAGATCAAATGTGACAATCGGTGGTGTATCACTCTGCAATAGGATACTATTTTCTATGTAGGACACGGAGGACAGGTGAGTATGTTGATATGCATAGGTATACCTTCATGAAATCGAGTTTAGGGGTGACCATCAAGTATGAAATATTACCATCTCAAAACTCTAATTTCCTACAACTCTGACAGCATCCCACCCCCATATTTTAAAATAAATGTTTTTGAGACGCCTCATATTCTAAATGAGCAATTGGGAAATCAATCATGTTTAGGCTGCTCTGCTGTGTGGATGAATTTCTCTGCAGTCCCCAGCTTTGCTCTACTCTACACCACATTGATTATTGTGTTGCACATACATGCCTCGGGGGGAAATGTTGCACGGAACGGAACTTGTGACGTTGTTTTGTCGACGTCGTTCCATATAACTCCTGCAATGCTTTTATCATATGAATTCAGAGTTTACAAAAGGTCTTTTCCCGAAGTTGTGTTGATGTTTTGTTTTGGACATTTATTGTTAGGTAAGCCTGGTCATTACACGGCAGTAGTACTGGTGAGGCAGTAGTACAGGTGAGGCAGTAGTACTGGTGAGACATTAGTACAGATGAGACATTAGTACAGGTGAGACATTAGTACAGGTGAGACAGTAGTACAGGTGAGACAGTAGTACAGGTGAGACAGTAGTACAGGCTTAGACAGTAGTACAAGTGAGGCAGTAGTACAGGTGAGGCAGTAGTACTGGTGAGGCAGTAGTACAGGTGAGGCAGTAGTACTGGTGAGACATTAGTACAGGTGAGACAGTAGTACAGGTGAGACAGTAGTACAGGTGAGACAGTAGTACAGGTGAGGCAGTAGTACAGGTGAGGCAGTAGTACTGGTGAGACATTAGTACAGGTGAGGCAGTAGTACAGGTGAGGCAGTAGTACTGGTGAGACATTAGTACAGGTGAGACAGTATTACAGGTGAGACAGTAGTACAGGTGAGGCAGTAGTACTGGTGAGGCAGTAGTACTGGTGAGGCAGTAGTACTGGTGAGGCAGTAGTACAGGTGAGGCAGTAGTACAGGTGAGGCAGTACTACAGGTGAGGCAGTAGTACTGGTGAGGCAGTAGTTCAGGTGAAAACGGTCAGTTGTGAGCCTGTAGGTTTAAAGATGACTTATCGATTACCTTTTCTGATTGGAACTCTGCCAATTTAAGGACCAAGCAACATGACCCCAGGCCTTCAGACAAAAGTAATTAATCCTCCTTCCCGTATGTGTCAAGTCTCACTTTTCCGTTAGTTATCACTTTGAACTGTCTCGGAACCAGCAAAAAACAATTCACTTCTCTCATCATCTTTCCATTTGTGTGGGCGATACTAATTGTCAAGGGACCACAAATGAGATACAAATTATTCTTCGCAATCCTCCTATGTTACTTGGTAATACTCCGCAATCTGTAGCTGCAGCTAACTCGATAAAAACAAAAAAAACATGATGCTAGAACAAATGGGGGAAAAGCGTAATTGATGTAGCTCGATTGAGCCTGCTGCGCTTTGTCACTCCAAAGCCCTGCCATATGCTGCAGAGACGGGGAGCAGGAAACAAAGCGTGGAACAACAAATGACTCCCGGCTCGTTCCCAACTGCCTTTCTACGTCCTGTTGCCCTCCTTCATCTGACAATTCCAATATCCACAAAGCAACGTCACTGTCAAGCAACAAAGAACTTTTGTTATCTAGCTAGTGATACTTGGTGCAGGAGGATGGGGTATATTGTATAGTAGTATAGTAGAAGTGTCTTCTTCTTGTCAATCTCAATGTTGAAAGACTTTCTTACATAGAAACACTGGGACGTAACGTAGCTGTTCCTATGGGGACGCTGTTCCTATGGGGATGCTGTTCCTATGGGGACACTGGTAAAAGGTCAAGGATAGCTAGAGGGCAGCACCATACTAGTCTTGACGCACGTTGAGCGTCTTAAGAGCGAGGTACCAGAGAGTAACAGCAGGTGCTGTACATGACATGCCACGCTGCTTTTCTGTCCCCTCACTGTCGGAGAAGCTGTAAATATGATGCAGGGTGTTGACGCACAGCAGAAGGTAATGCAGACCTCTGTAAAAAGACTGTGTCACGACTTCCGCCGAGGTTGGCTCTCCTGCCCGTTCAGGCGGTGCTCGGCGGTCGTCGTCACCGTCCTACTAGCCACTACCGATCCCTTTTCGTGTATCTGTTGGTTTTGTCTGATTGGTTTCACCTGTGTGTTGTTTAGTTAATTAGTGTCTGTATATAATGTAGGTTGTCCCGCCCTTGTTTTGTGCGGGATTGTTTATTTGTCATCCATGTCTGTCGGTGTATCTTTTTGTTCTTATTCTCCGGTTCGTCTTTTATCCTGTGTTGGATATTTCACCCTGTGTGTATTGGGTTGACCATGTTTTCTTGTTCACCGGAGAGTAAAACTTTCATATCGCTATTTGCTCTCTGCGCCTGATTCCACCCACCTTGATTAGATGTGACAGACTGGGAACAGGACGAGACAGACATTTTTCATTTGTTCCAAGACAAATCAATGAGCATCGATACTTTTCGCTATCAAAGCATTGAAACCCCTCTCGAGAGTATCCATACCCAGTGTTGAGAATAGATGTGGTAAATGTAAACAAACATATGCCTCAACACAGTATTGAGGTCTTTTACATTTAGCAGACACTCTTATCCAGGGCAACTTACAGTAGTGAGTGCATATATTTTCATACCTTTTTTTTTCCATACAGGTCCTCCATGGAGAATCTATCCCACAACCCTGGCGTTGTAAGCACTATGCTCTATCAACTGAGCCTCATGGGACCACAGACCATTTTAAACGTGCTAGCCTGAGAGAAATGAAGGCCACATACATTATTTTAATGTATTGTGTTTTTTTCCCCCAGTGTGTTGGCTAGCGTGGGAGAGAGAGTAAGAAACAGCCTCTCGATTGTCATTAGAAAGAGTAGCTGCATTGCTCACTGTTTAATGTGTTTAACGTGGTCCGCCCTGCTTTGTCCTCTCCTGTGTGAATACTCCAGAGTGCTGCCGCGTTGAGACACAATCAGCATTTTCTAAACACTAGGACCGCATGACAGCTATTGATCAGTTAAGTGGGCTGTTCAATTAAGACAGCAACTGAGTTGGACTGCGTTCAGGTTTTTTGTTCGTGCCAAATCACTTCATACAGTAGGAGGTAAGGAATTGTCTTCTCAACATTCGTATCCCAAATGGCATCCTATTCACCAGATAGTGCATCCCTATTTTCTATATAGTGCACTACTTTTGACCAGGTCTGTGGTCAAAAGTTGTGTACTATAAAAGGTATAGGGTGCACTATCTAGGGAATAGGGTGCCATTTGGGACGTAGATATTATAGAGCATCAGTATGTAAATATGAAAAGCTTCTAAGTGTCTCAAGGAGCATGCTCATATTTTTTGGGGTCAATGGATCAGCATGTCCCCATTTCCCATGATGCATCAGGCACGTGTCTAAATGGAAGACGCCAGCTGGCAGCATCAGGTGACTCCTACGGGGCAGGTTGCCAGACATATTGGTTGTCATGCTTCCTGAGTGCTGAGAGGCAAAAAAGGAGCTGGAATCACAGTGGAAACTTTGTATTGGATTTAAATGGAAGTGGGGTACTGCTACTTTATGCTCCTCATAATGTCTTGGCCCATTACATGCCATCATTTAAAGTTCAGGTTCAGTCAGCACCAAATGATTACCTGACCTAATGCTTCTAATGCACTTATGAGCAGTTTGACCATATCAATGTAGGATTTATGTTATGCATCATGTGTCTCAAGTTTGGATTTAGAGTTTAAGGATAATATGGAATTTTTTACTTTTGACAAGGTAATCTTGAAATATATATATTTTTAAATTTCAGAATTTGTTAAAAGCCTGTTCCCCTTATTCAATTAAATACACAACGCCATGTCCGAATACTCGTACTTGCGTTCTAAATACTAATAATTTTGGGTATGCGAAAACCAAACGTTTTATAGAATGTCAAATTAGAATAATGTTTTTTGCTTTAAATGCCAGGATTTCATACTCATTTCAGCTTTTCATCTCGTATAAATCATCAAATCAAATTTTATTTGTCACATACACATGGTTAGCAGATGTTAATGCGAGTGTAGCGAAATGCTTGTGCTTCCAGTTCCGACAATGCAGTAATAACCAACAAGTAATCTAACTAACAATTCCAAAACTAATATCTTATACACAGTGTAAGGGGATAAAGAATATGTACATACAGATATGAATGAGTGATGGTGCAGAGCAGCATAGGCAAGATACAGTAGATGGTATCAAGTACAGTATATACATATGAGATGAGTATGTAAACAAAGTGGCTAGTGATACATGTATTACATAAGGATGCGGTAGATGATAGAGTACAGTATATATACAGTACAGTATACATATGAGATGAATAATGTAGGGTATGTAAACATTATATTAGGTAGCATTGTTTAAAGTGGCTAGTGATATATTTTACATCCTTTCCCATCAATTCCCATTATTGGAGTGGCTGGAGTTTGTCAGTGTGTTGGCAGCAGCCACTCAATGTTAGTGGTTGCTGTTTAATAGTCTGATGGCCTTGAGATAGAAGCTGTTTTCAGTCTCTCGGTCCCAGCTTTGATGCACCTGTACTGACCACGCCTTCTGGATGATAGCGGGGTGAACAGGCAGTGGCTCGGGTGGGTGTTGTCCTTGATGATCTTTATGGCCTTCCTGTAACATCGGGTGGTGTAGGTGTCCTGGAGGGCAGGTAGTTTGCCCCGGTGATACGTTGTGCAGACCTCACTACCCTCTGGAGGGCCTTACAGTTGTGGGCGGAGCAGTTGCCGTACCAGGCGGTGATACAGCCCGCCAGGATGCTCTCGATTGTGCATCTGTAGAAGTTTGTGAGTGCTTTTGGTGACAAGCCGAATTTCTTCAGCCTCCTGAGGTTGAAGAGGTGCTGCTGCGCCTTCTTCACGATGCTGTCTGTGTGAGTGGACCATTCAGTTTGTCTGTGATGTGTATGCCGAGGAACTTAAAACTTACTACCCTCTCCACTACTGTTCCATCGATGTGGATAGGGGGGTGTTCCCTCTGCTGTTTCCTGAAGTCCACAATCATCTCCTTAGTTTTGTTGACGTTGAGTTTGAGGTTATTGTCCTGACACCACACTCCGAGGGCCCTCACCTCCTCCCTGTAGGCCGTCTCGTCGTTGTTGGTAATCAAGCCTACCACTGTTGTGTCGTCCACAAACTTGATGATTGAGTTGGAGGCGTGCGTTGCCGCGCAGTCGTGGGTGAACAGGGAGTACAGGAGAGGGCTCAGAACGCACCCTTGTGGGGCCCCAGTGTTGAGGATCAGCGGGGTGGAGATGTTGTTGCCTACCCTCACCACCTGGGGGCGGCCCGTCAGGAAGTCCAGTACCCAGTTGCACAGGGCGGGGTCGAGACCCAGGGTTTCGAGCTTGATGACGAGCTTGGAGGGTACTATGGTGTTAAATGCCGAGCTGTAGTCGATGAACAGCATTCTCACATAGGTACTCCTCTTGTCCAGATGGGTTAGGGCAGTGTGCAGTGTGGTTGAGATTGTGTCGTCTGTGGACCTATTTGGGCGATAAGCAAATTGGAGTGGGTCTAGGTTGTCAGGTAGGGTGGAGGTGATATGGTCCTTGACTAGTCTCTCAAAGCACTTCATGATGACGGAAGTGAGTGCTACGGGGCGGTAGTCGTTTAGCTCAGTTACCTTAGCTTTCTTGGGAACAGGAACAATGGTGGCCCTCTTGAAGCATGTGGGAACAGCAGACTGGTATAGGGATTGATTGAATATATCCGTAAACACACCAGCCAGCTGGTCTGCGCATGCTCTGAGGGCGCGGCTGGGGATGCCGTCTGGGCCTGCAGCCTTGCGAGGGTTAACACGTTTAAATGTTTTACTCACCTTGGCTGCAGTGAAGGAGAGACCGCATGTTTCCGTTGCAGGCCGTGTCAGTGGCACTGTATTGTCCTCAAAGCGGGCAAAAAAGTTATTTAGTCTGCCTGGGAGCAAGACATCCTGGTCCGTGACTGAGCTGGATTTCATCTTGTAGTCTGTGATTGACTGTAGACCCTGCCACATACCTCTTGTGTCTGAGCCGTTGAATTGAGATTCTACTTTGTCTCTATACTGACGCTTAGCTTGTTTGATAGCCTTACGGAGGGAATAGCTGCACTGTTTGTATTCGGTCATATTACCAGTCACCTTGCCCTGATTAAAAGCAGTGGTTCGCGCTTTCAGTTTCACGCGAATGCTGCCATCAATCCACGGTTTCTGGTTAGGGAATGTTTTAATCATTGCTATGGGAACGACATCTTCAACGCACGTTCTAATGAACTCGCACACCGAATCATTGTACACCGAATCATGGTATTCGTCAATGTTGTTGCCTGACGCAATACGAAACATGTCCCAGTCCACGTGATGGAAGCAGTGTGGAATCAGCTTGGTCGGACCAGCATCGGACTGCTGGACACTATTGAGGAAGATAAATATTTTTTCCAGATTCACATGTTTTACAACAGTTGATAATCTGATAAATGGATGCGCTGTTCCAAAATGAACGAATGGCGGGAATCAACGTAACTACGCATTAGATGATGCACTCGGTATGGAGGAGCCTGGTGTGTTGTTATTTGTTGCTAACTACATTAGTTTTGTTTTTTACTAAAAAAAAGTATGTTCTGAATAGTATGTAGTACTTATTATTTATTTTTAGTCGGGAGTAGGCAAGACAGAAGGCAAGACAGAAGGCAAGACAGAAGGCAAGACAGAAGGCAAGACAGTAGGCAAGACAGTAGGCAAGACAGTAGGCAAGACAGTAGGCAAGACAGTAGGCAAGACAGTAGGCAAGACAGAAAGACAGCAAGACTGAAGGCAAGACAGAAGGCAAGATGTCTTTTCAAGACAGAAGGCAAGACAGAAGGCAAGACAGTTAAAGATCTGAACATTCTCTCATTAACTCACAACTTGAACCTTTGTTTAACCCCTTCTCGTCTCACAATACTACCTTTCATTTAGCTGATAGAGATCAGATAAAGCCAGGCATTCTGGGATGGAGTCGATGCGCTGTGTCGATATTGAATTAAGTTTGGCTAAGGACATTCCGCTCTTCCCTTGGCAGGGGATAGTACAGCGAGGCTTGACTCAGTAGAGGAATCTGGCTCCGGGAATGTGCCCTGTAACGTCTGGAACATTGATGTGAGGAGGACGAAGGGAAACGCTGGTGGACAGGCAGCCAATAAAGGGATCTCATCCCTAGAGTTCCCAGAGTGCAATACCTGCTTGTGTCATAGAACCAGAAGAGGAAATGATACTTTTTCATGCCGTTAGGAATACTGAAAGGATTTCCATCTTATGAACTTTACTACTGGCATGCAAAAATAACATTGGGGATTGTATTAACAGAGGAGTAATGAACAAATAGGTTAGAGTGTCGTTGAGGAAACATTGTAATTTACGTCCATGTTTTCCTGCCAAGTGGTCACAGCATAATTAAGAACATACATACAACATTGAAGTGGACCTCATCAGAATATTTTTTTTTCCATCCCAAATGACACCCTATTCCCTACATAGTGCACTGATTTTGACCGGAGCTCTATGGGCCGTGGTTGAAAGTAGTGCACTAAATATGGGATAGTGTGCCATTTGGGACATAGGCTATGTGTGGGCGGCTGAAACCCAACAGGGAACCGCTAGATGAAAGGACCTGGGGAAGTCCTTGAAAGTCAGCAGCATTACCCAGTCGCCTGCAATCCACCTAATTGGAATATCACTGTGGCTTTCTGTAGGATCAGCTGGGTACACCCATTGGGGCATTTGGCTGGGGTGTACACTTGAAAGTTAGAACCGGAAACGGAAAGATCATTATTTGTCTAATAATTGGGGGTCTTGAAGAGAGAAATTGGGGCCTCACAGGAAAGAACGGAATGGTTTCTGGTCTAAGTCTGTCGCTGGTAGTGTATGAATGTGACATGGTTAGGTCCAGTAATATGACATGGTTAGGGCCAGTAATATGACATGGTTAGGGCCAGTAATGTGACATGGTTAGGGCCAGTAATGTGACATGGTTAGGGCCAGTAATATGACATGGTTAGGGCCAGTAATATGACATGGTTAGGGCCAGTAATATGACATGGTTAGGGCCAGTGATATGACATGGTTAGGGCCAGTAATATGACATGGTTAGGGCCAGTAATATGACATGGTTAGGGCCAGTAATATGACATGGTTAGGGCCAGTAATATGACATGGTTAGGGCCAGTAATATGACATGGTTAGGGCCAGTAATATGACATGGATAGGGCCAGTAATATGACATGGTTAGGGCCAGTAATATGACATGGTTAGGGCCAGTAATATGACATGGTTAGGGCCAGTAATATGACATGGTTAGGGCCAGTAATATGGTTAGAGTAATATGACATGGTTAGGGCCAGTAATATGACATGGTTAGGGCCAGTAATATGACATGGTTAGGGCCAGTAATATGACATGGTTAGGGCCAGTAATATGACATGGTTAGGGCCAGTAATATGACATGGTTAGGGCCAGTAATATGACATGGTTAGGGCCAGTAATATGACATGGTTAGGGCCAGTAATATGACATGGTTAGGGCCAGTAATATGACATGGTTAGGGCCAGTAATGTGACATGGTTAGGTCCAGTAATGTGACATGGTTAGGGCCAGTAATATGACATGGTTAGGGCCAGTAATATGACATGGTTAGGGCCAGTAATATGACATGGTTAGGGCCAGTAATGTGACATGGTTAGGGCCAGTAATATGACATGGTTAGGGCCAGTAATATGACATGGTTAGGGCCAGTAATATGACATGGTAAGGTCCAGTAATATGACATGGTTAGGGCCAGTAATATGACATGGTTAGGTCCAGTAATATGACATGGTTAGGGCCAGTAATATGACATGGTTAGGGCCAGTAATATGACATGGTTAGGGCCAGTAATATGACATGGTTAGGGCCAGTAATATGACATGGTTAGGGCCAGTAATATGACATGGTTAGGGCCAGTAATGTGACATGGTTAGGGCCAGTAATATGACATGGTTAGGGCCAGTAATATGACATGGTTAGGGCCAGTAATATGACATGGTTAGGGCCAGTAATATGACATGGTTAGGGCCAGTAATATGACATGGTTAGGGCCAGTAATATGACATGGTTAGGGCCAGTAATATGACATGGTTAGGGCCAGTAATATGACATGGTTAGGGCCAGTAATGTGACATGGTTAGGGCCAGTAATATGACATGGTTAGGGCCAGTAATATGACATGGTTAGGGCCAGTAATATGACATGGTTAGGGCCAGTAATATGACATGGTTAGGGCCAGTAATATGACATGGTTAGGGCCAGTAATATGACATGGTTAGGGCCAGTAATATGACATGGTTAGGGCCAGTAATATGACATGGTTAGGGACAGTAATGTGACATGGTTAAGGCTGCAGCACTAATATGACATGGTTTGGGCCAGTAATATGACATGGTTAGGGCCAGTAATATGACATGGTTAGGGCCAGTAATGTGACATGGTTAGGGCTGCAGCACTAATATGACATGGTTAGGGCCAATAATGTGACATGGTTAGGTCCAGTAATGTGACATGGTTAGGGCCAGTAATATGACATGGTTAGGGCCAGTAATGTGACATGGTTAGGGCTGCAGCAGTAATATGACATGGTTAGGGCCAGTAATGTGATATGGTTAGGGCCAGTAATATGACATGGTTAGGGCCAGTAATATGACATGGTTAGGTCCAGTAATGTGACATGGTTAGGGCCAGTAATATGACATGGTTAGGGCCAGTAATATGACATGGTTAGGGCTGCAGCAGTAATATGACATGGTTAGGGCCAGTAATATGACATGGTTAGGGCTGCAGCAGTCATATGACATGGTTAGGGCCAGTAATGTGACATGGTTATGGCCAGTAATATGACATGGTTAGGTCCAGTAATGTGACATGGTTAGGGCCAGTAATATGACATGGTTAGGGCCAGTAATGTGACATGGTTAGGGCTGCAGCACTAATATGACATGGTTAGGGCCAGTAATATGACATGGTTAGGGCCAGTAATATGACATGGTTAGGGCTGCAGCAGTAATATGACATGGTTAGGGCCAGTAATATGACATGGTTAAGGCCAGTAATATGACATGGTTAGGGCCAGTAATATGACATGGTTAGGGCTGCAGCAGTAATTTGACATGGTTAGGGCCAGTAATATGACATGGTTAGGGCCAGTGATATGACATGGTTAGGGCCAGTGATATGACATGGTTAGGGCCAGTAATATGACATGGTTAGGGCCAGTAATATGACATGGTTAGGGCTGCAGCAGTGATATGACATGGTTAGGGCTCCAGCAGTAATATGACATGGTTAGGGCCAGTAATATGACATGGTTAGGGCCAGTGATATGACATGGTTAGGGCTGCAGCAGTAATATGACATGGTTAGGGCCAGTAATATGACATGGTTAGGGCCAGTTATATGACATGGTTAGGGCTGCTGCAGTGATATGACATGGTTAGGGCTGCAGCAGTAATATGACATTGTTAGGGCCAGTAATATGACATGGTTAGGGCCAGTAATATGACATGGTTAGGGCCAGTAATATGACATGGTTAGGGCTGCAGCAGTGATATGACATGGTTAGGGCTGCAGCAGTGATATGACATGGTTAGGGCTGCAGCAGTAATATGACATGGTTAGGGCCAGTAATATGACATGGTTAGGGCCAGTAATATGACATGGTTAGGGCCAGTAATATGACATGGTTAGGGCTGCAGCAGTGATATGACATGGTTAGGGCTGCAGCAGTGATATGACATGGTTAGGGCTGCAGCAGTAATATGACATGGTTAGGGCCAGTAATATGACATGGTTAGGGCCAGTAATATGACATGGTTAGTGCTGCAGCAGTGATATGACATGGTTAGGGCCAGTAATATGAAATGGTTAGGGCCAGTAATATGACATGGTTAGGGCCAGTAATATGACATGGTTAGGGCCAGTTATATGACATGGTTAGGGCTGCAGCAGTAATATAACATGGTTAGGGCTGCAGCAGTGATATGACATGGTTAGGGCTGCAGCAGTGATATGACATGGTTAGGGCTGCAGCAGTAATATGACATGGTTAGGGCCAGTAATATGACATGGTTAGGGCTGCAGCAGTGATATGACATGGTTAGGGCTGCAGCAGTGATATGACATGGTTAGGGCCAGTAATATGACATGGTTAGGGCTGCAGCAGTAATATGACATGGTTAGGGCTGCAGCAGTGATATGACATGGTTAGGGCCATTAATATGACATGGTTAGGGCTGCAGCAGTAATATGACATGGTTAGGGCCAGTAATATGACATGGTTAGGGCCAGTAATATGACATGGTTAGGGCTGCAGCAGTGATATGACATGGTTAGGGCCATTAATATGACATGGTTAGGGCTGCAGCAGTAATATGACATGGTTAGGGCCAGTAATATGACATGGTTAGGGCCAGTAATATGACATGGTTAGGGCCAGTGATATGACATGGTTAGGGCCAGTGATATGACATGGTTAGGGCTGCAGCAGTGATATGACATGGTTAGGGCTCCAGCAGTAATATGACATGGTTAGGGCCAGTAATATGACATGGTTAGGGCCAGTGATATGACATGGTTAGGGCTGCAGCAGTAATATGACATGGTTAGGGCCAGTAATATGACATGGTTAGGGCCAGTTATATGACATGGTTAGGGCTGCTGCAGTGATATGACATGGTTAGGGCTGCAGCAGTAATATGACATGGTTAGGGCCAGTAATATGACATGGTTAGGGCCAGTAATATGACATGGTTAGGGCCAGTAATATGACATGGTTAGGGCTGCAGCAGTGATATGACATGGTTAGGGCTGCAGCAGTGATATGACATGGTTAGGGCTGCAGCAGTAATATGACATGGTTAGGGCCAGTAATATGACATGGTTAGGGCCAGTAATATGACATGGTTAGTGCTGCAGCAGTGATATGACATGGTTAGGGCCAGTAATATGAAATGGTTAGGGCCAGTAATATGACATGGTTAGGGCCAGTAATATGACATGGTTAGGGCCAGTTATATGACATGGTTAGGGCTGCAGCAGTGATATGACATGGTTAGGGCTGCAGCAGTGATATGACATGGTTAGGGCTGCAGCAGTAATATGACATGTTTAGGGCCAGTAATATGACATGGTTAGGGCCAGTAATATGACATGGTTAGTGCTGCAGCAGTGATATGACATGGTTAGGGCCAGTAATATGAAATGGTTAGGGCCAGTAATATGACATGGTTAGGGCCAGTAATATGACATGGTTAGGGCCAGTAATATGACATGGTTAGGGCCAGTTATATGACATGGTTAGGGCCAGTAATATGACATGGTTAGGGCCAGTTATATGACATGGTTAGGGCCAGTAATATGACATGGTTAGGGCCAGTAATATGACATGGTTAGGGCCAGTAATATGACATGGTTAGGGCCAGTTATATGACATGGTTAGGGCCAGTAATATGACATGGTTAGGGCCAGTTATATGACATGGTTAGGGCCAGTAATATGACATGGTTAGGGCCAGTAATATGACATGGTTAGGGCCAGTTATATGACATGGTTAGGGCCAGTAATATGACATGGTTAGGGCCAGTTATATGACATGGTTAGGGCTGCAGCAGTAATATAACATGGTTAGGGCTGCAGCAGTGATATGACATGGTTAGGGCTGCAGCAGTGATATGACATGGTTAGGGCCATTAATATGACATGGTTAGGGCCAGTAATATGACATGGTTAGGGCTGCAGCAGTAATATGACATGGTTAGGGCTGCAGCAGTGATATGACATGGTTAGGGCCATTAATATGACATGGTTAGGGCTGCAGCAGTAATATGACATGGTTAGGGCTGCAGCAGTGATATGACATGGTTAGGGCCAGTAATATGACATGGTTAGGGCCAGTAATATGACATGGTTAGGGCCAGTAATATGACATGGTTAGGGCCAGTAATATGACATGGTTAGGGCTGCAGCAGTAATATGACATGGTTAGGGCCAGTAATATGACATGGTTAGGGCTGCAGCAGTAATATGACATGGTTAGGGCCAGTGATATGACATGGTTAGGGCCAGTAATATGACATGGTTAGGGCTGCAGCAGTAATATGACATGGTTAGAGCCAGTAATATGACATGGTTAGGGCCAGTGATATGACATGGTTAGGGCTGCAGCGGTTATATGACATGGTTAGGGCCAGTAATATGACATGGTTAGGGCTGCAGCAGTAATATGACATGGTTAGGGCCAGTAATTTGACATGGTTAGGGCCAGTAATATGACATGGTTAGGGCCAGTAATATGACATGGTTAGGGCTGCAGCAGTAATATGACATGGTTAGGGCTGCAGCAGTAATATGACATGGTTAGGGCCAGTAATATGACATGGTTAGGGCCAGTAATATGACATGGTTAGGGCCAGTAATATGACATGGTTAGGGCCAGTAATATGACATGGTTAGGGCCAGTAATATGACATGGTTAGGGCTGCAGCAATAATATGACATGGTTAGGGCCAGTAATGTGACATGGTTAGGGCCAGTTATATGACATGGTTAGGGCCAGTAATATGACATGGTTAGGGCCAGTAATGTGACATGGTTAGGGCTGCAGCAGTAATATGACATGGTTAGGGCTGCAGCAGTGATATGACATGGTTAGGGCCATTAATATGACATGGTTAGGGCTGCAGCAGTAATATGACATGGTTAGGGCTGCAGCAGTGATATGACATGGTTAGGGCCAGTAATATGACATGGTTAGGGCCAGTAATATGACATGGTTAGGGCTGCAGCAGTAATATGACATGGTTAGGGCCAGTAATATGACATGGTTAGGGCTGCAGCAGTAATATGACATGGTTAGTGCCAGTGATATGACATGGTTAGGGCCAGTAATATGACATGGTTAGGGCTGCAGCAGTAATATGACATGGTTAGAGCCAGTAATATGACATGGTTAGGGCCAGTGATATGACATGGTTAGGGCTGCAGCGGTGATATGACATGGTTAGGGCCAGTAATATGACATGGTTAGGGCTGCAGCAGTAATATGACATGGTTAGGGCCAGTAATTTGACATGGTTAGGGCCAGTAATATGACATGGTTAGGGCCAGTAATATGACATGGTTAGGGCTGCAGCAGTAATATGACATGGTTAGGGCTGCAGCAGTAATATGACATGGTTAGGGCCAGTAATATGACATGGTTAGGGCTGCAGCAATAATATGACATGGTTAGGGCCAGTAATGTGACATGGTTAGGGCCAGTAATATGACATGGTTAGGGCCAGTAATATGACATGGTTAGGGCCAGTAATGTGACATGGTTAGGGCTGCAGCAGTAATATGACATGGTTAGGGCTGCAGCAGTGATATGACATGGTTAGGGCCAGTGATATGACATGGTTAGTGCTGCAGCAGTAATATCCCATGGTTAGTGCTGCAGCAGTAATATGACATGGTTAGAGCTGCAACAGTGATATGACATGGTTAGGGCCAGTAATACGACATGTTTAGGGCCAGTAATATGACATGGTTAGGGCCAGTAATATGACATTGTTAGGGCTGCATCAGTAATATGACATGGTTAGGGCTGCATCAGTAATATGACATGGTTAGGGCTGCAGCAGTACAAATCCCTAATGTTCCGTGTCGCTAAACTGGAGTAGAGTGGTACTGTTCCATCAGGAGGGCTGCATTCCATCAGGAGTAGAGAGGTACTATTTCATCTGGAGTAGAGTTAGTCTGATCCATCTGGAGTAGAATGGTACTGGTCCATCTGGAGTAGAGTTAGTCTGATCCATCTGGAGTAGAATGGTACTGTTCCATCTGGAGTAGAGTTAGTCTGATCCATCTGGAGTAGAATGGTACTGGTCCATCTGGAGTAGAGTTAGTCTGATCCATCTGGAGTAGAGTGGTACCGTTCCATCTGGAGTAGAGTGGTACTGATCCATCTGGAGAAGAGTTAGTATTCTCCATCTGGAGTAGAGTTAGTCTGTTCCATCTGGAGTAGAGTGGTACTGTTCCATCTTTAGTAGAGTGGTACATATCCATCTGGAGTAGAGTTAGTCTGTTCCATCTGGAGTAGAGATGTACTGATCCATCTGGAGTAGAGTTAGTATGCTCCATCTGGAGTAGAGTTATTCTGTTCCATCTGGAGTAGACTGGTACTATTCCATCTTTAGTAGAGTGGTACATATCCATCAAGAGTAGAGTTAGTCTGTTCCATCTGGAGTAGAGTAGTACTGTTCCATCTTTAGTAGAGTGGTACATATCCATCTGGAGTAGAGTTAGTTTGTTTCGTCTGGAGCAGAGAGGTACAGATCCATCTGGAGTAGAGTTGGTTTGTTCTGTCTGGAGTAGAGTTATTCTGTTCCATCTGGAGTAGACTGGTACTATTCCATCTTTAGTAGAGTGGTACAGATCCATCTGGAGTCGAGTTAGTCTGTTCCATCTGGAGTAGAGTTTGTCTGTTCCATCTGGAGTAGAGTGGTACTGTTCCATCTTTAGTAGAGTGGTACAGATCCATCTGGAGTAGAGTTAGTCTGTTCCGTCTGGAGTAGAGAGGTACTGATTCATCAGGAGTAGATAGGTACCGCTCCATCTGGAGTAGAGTTGGTCTGTTCCATCTGGAGTAGAGTTAGTTTGTTTCGTCTGGAGCAGAGAGGTACAGATCCATCTGGAGTAGAGTTAGTCTGTTCCGTCTGGAGTAGAGAGGTACTGATTCATCAGGAGTAGAGTGGTACTGTTCCATCTTTAGTAGAGTGGTACATATCCATCTGCAGTAGAGTTAGTCTGTTCCGTCTGGAGTAGAGAGGTACCTCTTCATCTGGAGTAGAGTTAGTCTGTTCCACCTGGAGTAGAGTTAGTTTGATCCATCTGGAGTAGAGAGGTACTGATTCATCAGGAGTAGAGTGGTACATATCCATCTGGAGTAGAGTTTGTCTGTTCCATCTGGAGTAGAGTTAGTCTGATCCATCTGGAGTAGAGAGGTACTGATTCATCAGGAGTAGAGTGCTTCCAGAGTGTTTCCAGTGGCCAGGGCTTAAATGCCCGACACGTTTTCCATTTGCTAAATGTTTCTTGTGGGCCCTCACTTCATGTTGCCAAATTGCTTCTCTGTGCAGTTCTTTCATTCGAGAGCTTAAAACCATTAATTTGCCATTTAAGTGCAGTTACGAAAAAGGAAGCTCGGTGCCGTAATGATAGGGAACAGAATCAAGCAGTGCTGCTCGAGGCGCTCCACTTCAGGTGACCCAACATTGGTCGATGTGTTTTATTCTCTGGCTTGTTAGTTCTCTTTGAATAACAAAGTGAATATCCAGGAAAACAGTCAGGCTTTATTAGTTATCTTTGACTAACAGTGAATATCCAGGAAAACAGTAATATCCAGGTCAAATCGCAGATGGCTACCAGCTATTCCTTTCAGAAGGTGATAATGTAATAAGAAAATAAAACATTTGGGAAGTCACTATATTAGAGTCATCTTTTTTAGCACAGTAAGTTGTTTTGTTTCCTCCAACCCCCCTTGACTTCAAAACAAATATTCTAAAACCAAACGTTATAAACTACGGAAACCCCTCACTATGTTAATGAAGACACATACCCTACCTCAAATCAAATCCAATGTTATTGGTCACATACACATGGTTAGCAGATGTTATTGGTCACATACACATGGTTAGAAGATGTTATTGGTCACATACACATGGTTAGCAGATGTTGATGTGAGTGTAGTGAAATCCTTGTGCTTTTAGTTCCGACCATGCAGTAATATCTTAACACGCAATCTAACCTAGCAATTTCACAACAACTACCTTATACACACAAGTGTAAAGGAATGAATAAGAATATGTACATATAAATATATGAATGAGCGATGGCCGAACGGCATAGGCAAGGTGCAGTAGATGGTATCGAGTACAGTATATACATATGGTATGAGATGAGTAATGTAGGGTATGTAAACATGAAAGTGGCATTGTTTAAAGTGGCTAGTGATACATGTATTACATAAAGATGGCAAGATGCAGTAGATGGTATAGGGTACAGTATATACATATGAGATGAGTAATGTAGGGTATGTAAACATAAAAGTGGCATTGTTTAAAGTGGCTAGTGATACATGTATTACATAAAGATGGCAAGATGCAGTAGATGGTATAGGGTACAGTATATACATATGAGATGAGTAATGTAGGGTATGTAAACATAAAAGTGGCATTGTTTAAACTGGCTAGTGATACATTTATTACGTACATTTTTCCATTATTAAAGTGGCTGGAGTTGAGTCAGTATGTTGGCAGCAGCCACTCAATGTTAGTGGTGGCTGTTTAACAGTCTGATGGCCTAATATATATCTATGCGAAGACACTGAGATAGAAGCTGTTTTTCAGTCCCTCGGTCCCTGCTTTGATGCACCTGTACTGACCTCGCCTTCTGGATGATAGCGAGGTCACCAGGCAGTGGCTCGGCTGGTTGTTGTCCCTTATGATATTTTTGGCCCTCATAATATATATCTATGTTAGTGAAGACACATACCCTACCTCATAATATATATCTATGTTAGTGAAGACACATACCCTACCTCATAATATATATCTATGTTAGTGAAGACACATACCCTACCTCATAATATATATCTATGTTAGTGAAGACACATACCCTACCTCATAATATATATCTATGTTAGTGAAGACACATACCCTACCTCATAATATATATCTATGTTAGTGAAGACACATACCCTACCTCATAATATATATCTATGTTAGTGAAGACACATACCCTACCTCATAATATATATCTATGTTAGTGAAGACACATACCCTACCTCATAATATATATCTATGTTAGTGAAGACACATACCCTACCTCCTCATAATATATATCTATGTTAGTGAAGACACATACCCTACCTCATAATATATATCTATGTTAGTGAAGACACATACCCTACCTCATAATATATATCTATGTTAGTGAAGACACATACGCTACCTCATAATATATATCTATGTTAGTGAAGACACATACCCTACCTCATAATATATATCTATGTTAGTGAAGACACATGTTAGTGAAGACCCTACCTCATAATATATATCTATGTTAGTGAAGACATACCCTACCTCATAATATATATCTATGTTAGTGAAGACACATACCCTACCTCATAATATATATCTATGTTAGTGAAGACACATACCTCATAATATATATCCTACACCTCATAATATATTATTAAAATGAAGTGCAGTGCTTCATCCAATATGGCTAACAATAGACGCTACACAGCACAGGGAATTGAAAACATCCCTGCACCACTCCAAGCGGTGCACATTGGATCCAGTGATAGGGTGCAGCAGATATGTAATTATCAGTGCAGTTTAATTAACAGCTCAATTAGTCTGGTCGATGGAGAGGGCAAAGGGTAATAATGGCTCACAGCGGAAACCTCTGTTGGCAAACACTGAATTAGCCAGCGGTGTCCTTGTATACATCAGCTATGATTAAAGAACATTGCGATATAACATGGGCCACACGTCTTACAGCAGTTATTGACTGGAACGTAATACATAAAGCATATAGGTAGAAATGAGCTGGTCAGTGTTAAGAGGATCAGCATACTAGCCCGTCACAACATGTTGTGGAATAGCTTATACCGTGTACATTTTGGATGGATGTGTGGACATTTCAATGTCATTCATTTTTCTGGGCATTATGTACATCCCAAAATCTGTTAATTTTACCTCAAGTTGGGGTAAAAGGGAACCAAGTGTTGAACCATTCGACATATGTTCTTCTTTAATATGGATTTAGATTAAGCAGTATCATGTATAGGTTTTTGGAAATGACGAATGTTCATATTATTTTAGGTCTCCTATCTATCCCTTTTTGTGAAGTTGAGTAGGAGCGTATTATGTAGTTAACTTTTGTGCTTCAGAGTCATTTGACACAGCAAAATAGCTCAATGTATAAATTGGGCTGAGGAGATTGGAAGTGATTACAGGTTCATGATACAGCTCGTCTCTCTTCTCTTTATCTGGCTATAATCTGTCATGGTCCTTCAATACATTTCTACTACCGATTAACTCTGTGTATGCTTTCAAACAATCCCAGTGTTATTCCGTTTAATTAAAATGATTAAGACACAGGGATAAATATCTTAGCGGAGTAATTGGTTTCTCTCTAAACCAAAATGATCTCCTTTCTCCTATCTTCCCGGCAATTACCATAAAAACGCACAAGTAACTGGGCATTTTCTAGAACCTTTTATCACAGCGCATCAAAAGGGTAATTGACTGCTTCTTGTAATGAACACTTGTGCTCAATTCCATCTTTGAATCTTGCTTGTTTTATTGGGAACCTCTCCTGAGCTCTCCTAGCTGGGAAGCTCTACTGAAAGGCTATTATGACCAAGACAATGTGCTGGCTATCAGTATACCGGTTATTAAGCTTTTACAATCCGTACATTAAGCTTTGCTTCAAATTAGTATTTAAAGTAGTACACACATTGAGATCCATTAAATTATTCAAACAACACCTGCTTTGTTCCAGGGAATCTGCCTTTAAATAGATCAGAGAATGAGAGTCTGTTCTCTTATTGTATCCATAGACGTCACACTAGACATTCCATTATCGACATGTGCTGACCATGGTGTGTTTTGGTCTTTCCTCAGATGCAGCAGCTCTTCTACGAGAATTACGAGCACAACAAGAAGGGCTTCATCCAGGAGCTCCACAGCAGCAAGATCCACAACGCCATCACACTCCATCCCAACAAGAGGCCTGCCTACCAGTACCGGCTACACGGTTACATGTTGAGCCGCGACATCTCCCGGCTACGCTACCGCACCATCCTCCTGCACCGCGAGGGCCTGGCCATGAGCCGGCTCAGCAATACAGAGGTGCAGTGGGAGGATCAACAGCTGGGGCGCCACCTTCCTACACGCGCTACCAGCCCGCTGAAAGAGGGGACGTCATCGAGTGGGACTTCCTCACTGGCCGACATCTGTACTCAACGGGGGAGAACCAGATGCCCCGACAGGGCCTCGGGAGCCTGCTTCGGGCTGCCCTGGAAGACACGGTGCTTCAGGTCATGGAGATGATCAATGAGAACTCCAAAGCCCGCGGGCGTGTTATCGACTTCAAGGAGATCAAGTATGGCTACCGCAGGGTGGACCCCATGCACGGGGCTGAGTACATTCTGGACCTACTACTTCTGTACAAGAAACACAAAGGGCGCAAAGTGACCGTACCTGTTAGGAGGCATGCGTACCTGCAGCAGTCCTTCAGTAGGCCCTTCTTCAGTGAGTCTGAGGAATTGGATGTTGTTGAGCTGGTGGAGGCCATCAACACTGAGTCGCAGTCGTTCTCTTTCCTCTCCAACTCCCTCAAGATATTCTCGCCTTTCCAGTTCTCTGAGTCGACCAGGGAGATGCGCGAACGCAGCCAGAGAAAGGTCAACATCCTGGTCCCGCTGACAGGCAGGTACGACATCTTTCTCCGCTTCATGGAGAACTTTGAGAAGATCTGCCTGATCCCCAAACAGAACGTCAAGCTGGCCATTATATTGGTGGACAACGACAGCAACCAGGACAGGGAGAAGCACTTGGACTTGATCAAGGAGTACAGCAACAAGTATCCCAAAGCAGACCTGTCTGTCATCCCCATGACGGGTGAGTTCTCCCGGGGGCTGGCTCTGGAGCTGGGTTCCTCGCAACTTGACAATGGCACACTGCTGTTCTTCTGTGACGTGGACCTAGTCTTTAATGGGGACGCACTGCAGCGGTGCAGGCACAACACCATCCAAAGGAGACAGGCTTACTATCCCGTTGTCTTTAGTCAGTACGATCCTAAAATTGTCTACGCCGGCAACACCCCTGATGATAGCAGCTTTGTGTTCACCAAGAAAAGTGGCTTCTGGAGGGATTACGGCTTTGGAATCACCTGCATATTTAAAAGTGACTTGCAAAAAGCTGGCGGTTTTGATACGTCGATCCAAGGCTGGGGGTTGGAAGATGTAGACCTGTTCACAAAAGTGATTAACTCCGGTTTAAAAGTGTTCCGCAGCCAGGAACCAGGAATCGTCCACATTTATCACCCTGTTCAGTGCGACACTAGCCTTGAGCCCAAGCAGTACAAAATGTGCCTAGGGTCTAAGGCAAGTACTTATGCATCTTCGATGCAGTTAGCCGAGCTGTGGCTGGAGAAACACTTGGGGGTAGGCTACAACAGAACTTCCACCTGACATTCCTTTTCTCCGTGGCTCCTCAATGGAGGTTACCTCAGTTCTGCATGAGTGCAGACAGCAATGGACTGTGCGTGCTTCTATGTGAGAGAGAAAAAGAGACCAAACTGCAGAGAGAAAGAGAGAGAGAGAGAGAGAGAGTTCAAGGGTACGCTCAATTATCTTTGGTGCAATTTGTTGTGTTCCTCTGGTGATTTGTGTCATCGATTCTCTACAGCGTCTTCCAAAGGACATTGTAATGCCTTTACTCACGGCTTGTTGGGAACTCTGATGTGGTTTGTTTCATTCCTATTTCCGTTGTTATCACGCGATTCACATGTATGCCTCAGGACCACATCTTTTCATCACCTGGCCATCTCCAATGAATGTGTTCTTAGCAGCCTTCCGTTGGATTAGTTGCACAGAGCGCCCCTCGCCTACTGTGAAAAGGACACTGACAACATCACCAGAGAACAAAAAGCAGTAATAATGTTGATAATAATACTGAAACAATGACAATAATGTTAATAATAAATGTACTGAAAGTACCACAAATGTGCTTTAAAGCTCCCAGATGGGAAACAGACTGTAAACTAGAGTTTTCTAATTCATACAAAGAACCCAAAGTACTTCATCCGCAGTATTTTTTAAAGAAGCGTGTGAATAATTTTGATGATTGTATCTTTATTTTCTAGTCAAAATATTTACATGGATTTCAGGTACTGGATACCATCCAACATTTGCTGTGTTCTTAATCTCATTGCAAAGGCCCACTTTCTGTCATTCTGTCTGATATGTGACCATGCTTCAATGAACAAAAAGGCATCTTGTCGCCATTAGCTTTGTGGCTTAGAAGTCGTTCAGTTTGCTGGCAAGAACAACTAAGGTATATTAAAATGGGTTATTTATAATAAAACAAATGTTGAAATGCATACTTTTCATATCTGTGTTTATTCTAACTTATAACACTGCATTTAAACCAAAAATGGATTTAATAAGTGTGTATATACATAAAATATGTGCACAAATTATTATATGAATAACATGCAAATTACAGATACAGTATAGTGAAATATAAATATCAAATTGCAGTAGTCATCACAAATTCAGCGGTGTATATTTTACCCAAAAAATGATGTTTTAGTGTTGTGTTCATTAGTCCACTGTTGATACAGTCCCAATGGATTGTGCATATCAGCATAACCGTTTGAATGACAGACCACTTTCAGTTAAAATCTTAAGGGTAATGAATATGCGATTTCAATTGTTATGATGCAATTTGTATTATCATCACACTTTTGGATTTGAATTGAAAATGCGCTATCTTGAAAATCTTTTGGGACCATATATCATCAGTGGACTAATGAACAAAATACTGAAAGATGTTTTTTTTATATATATATATATATATAAAATATCCTGTACAACTATTTTATTCATTAATTCCATTAATAACTTGTTTGAAAGCAAACTGACCTCAAATACTGCCTTCAAACAGCTCAAATAGTTTCCCTAATTGATTAATCATGTGCAGTCCTCATCCATCGACGTTATTGATAATTGTCTATTCCATACACACCACAAATCAACAACAATCTAACAGTTCATTTCCTGTATCAATTTTCAACATGGATTTCATATCATCTCCAGTTAAACAATTATATGGAGAAGGACAAGTTGTAAGTAATGGCTCAGGTAACTGTTAGCCGCGGGGCACAAACAGGCTGAATCAACGCTGTTTTGATGTATTTTGTCAACGTATTGTTACTGTAACGGTTTTCTATATGTGAAGGAGAGTCGGACCAAAATGTGGCGTGGCTATTGAGATTCATGTTTAATGAAAACAATGGAAACACGAATCAATACAAAACAATAACGTCACGTGAAAACCGAAACAGCCTAAACTGGTGTAAACTAACACAGAACAGGAACAAGGACATAAGGACAATCACCCACGAAACACTCAAAGAATATGGCTGCCTAAATATGGTTCCCAATCAGAGACAACGATAAACACCTGCCTCTGATTAAGAACCACTTCAGACAGCCATAGACTAACCTAGAACACCCCACTAAACTACAATCCCAATACATGTGAAAAAAATCCCAAGACAAAACACACCACATACAAAAACCCATGTCACACCCTGGCCTGACCAAATAGATAAAGAAAACACAAAATACTAAAACCAGAGCGTGACAGTTACGTGGAATCTACATGGAAAATACATTGGATTTGAATGATCAACATAAGCTGTTGTTTTGAGGGGGACATTTCAACCACAGGATTATGTCATCATGCTGACCAATTTTCAACATAAACAAACCTTGTATAAAATATGTTGGATTTTTACCTTTAAAACCATGTCAGATCTTTAACGAGTATATACACTACCACAAAAAAAACAATAAGCTGGGCAGCACCTCCTACTGGAGAACTGATCTATCTACAGCACCTCCTACTGGAGAACTGATCTATCTACAGCACCTCCTACTGGAGAACTGATCTATCTACAGCACCTCCTACTGGAGAACTGATCTATCTATAGCACCTCCTACTGGAGAACTGATCTATCTACAGCACCTCCTACTGGAGAACTAATCTATCTACAGCACCTCCTACTGGAGAACTGATCTATCTACAGCACCTCCTACTGGAGAACTGATCTATCAACAGCACCTCCTACTGGAGAACTGATCTATCTATAGCACCTCCTACTGGAGAACTGATCTATCTACAGCACCTCCTACTGGAGAACTAATCTATCTACAGCACCTCCTACTGGAGAACTGATCTATCTACAGCACCTCCTACTGGAGAACTGATCTATCTATAGCACCTCCTACTGGAGAACTGATCTATCTACAGCACCTCCTACGGGAGAACTGATCTATCTACAGCACCTCCTACTGGAGAACTGATCTATCTACAGCACCTCCTACTGGAGAACTGATCTATCTACAGCACCTCCTACTGGAGAACTGATCTATCTACAGCACCTCCTACTGGAGAACTAATCTATCTACAGCACCTCCTACTGGAGAACTGATCTATCTACAGCACCTCCTACTGGAGAACTGATCTATCTACAGCACCTCCTACTGGAGAACTGATCTATCTATAGCACCTCCTACTGGAGAACTGATCTATCTACAGCACCTCCTACTGGAGAACTAATCTATCTACAGCACCTCCTACTGGAGAACTGATCTATCTACAGCACCTCCTACTGGAGAACTGATCTATCAACAGCACCTCCTACTGGAGAACTGATCTATCTATAGCACCTCCTACTGGAGAACTGATCTATCTACAGCACCTCCTACTGGAGAACTAATCTATCTACAGCACCTCCTACTGGAGAACTGATCTATCTACAGCACCTCCTACTGGAGAACTGATCTATCTATAGCACCTCCTACTGGAGAACTGATCTATCTACAGCACCTCCTACTGGAGAACTGATCTATCTACAGCACCTCCTACTGGAGAACTGATCTATCTACAGCACCTCCTACTGGAGAACTGATCTATCAACAGCACCTCCTACTGGAGAACTGATCTATCTACAGCACCTCCTACTGGAGAACTGATCTATCTACAGCAACTCCTACTGGAGAACTGATCTATCTACAACACCTCCTACTGGAGAACTGATCTATCTACAGCACCTCCTACTGGAGAACTGATCTATCTACAGCACCTCTTACTGGAGAACTGATCTATCTACAGCACCTCCTACTGGAGAACTGATCTATCTACAGCACCTCCTACTGGAGAACTGATCTATCTACAGCTATCCCTTTGGTCTCGCATCGAGGATTTGAATCAAACCCAGCCCTGCTTAGCTATGATAATAGTCACTGACAATTACCAATGTGCTATCGTGAGAATGATTGTTGAGAAATGGATTCGCTTTTGCTATCGAAGTCATTCCAAAGGGTAGGTTTAACAGAGCAAATACAATTGAACCATATTTTATAAGTCATATATCATCAATATTTAGGCCAATATAGCATTTGGAAAGCCATCAACAGATATTGTTTCAATTCAACCCAGGGTTCAACTAAACATAGACAATACATATATGCCTAGGGTTTAAAGCTTTAGTTGATTTCAAATGTAATCTTCAAGTTAATAATTAATATGTTGTATTCATGTCTCCATCTCAAACCAAAAATGATTTAAAGTGCATTTAAAGTTTGATTTTATTTAGTCCTATTATTTTACTTGGAGACGTGAATCCAATATATAAATTATTAATTTGAAGACTCGATATTGAATTGTTTGATTGTCAACACAACCGAATATCAACTATTGAAGGAGATATACAGTACCAGTCAAAAGTGTGGACACACCTACTAATTCAAGGGTTTTTCTTTATTTGTACTATTTTCTACATTATAGAATAATAGTGAAGATGTCACAACTACCATTTACCATTCTTCTAAATAACAAGTACTGTTATCTTTCTCCTTTGTCCAACTTCCTTTTTCTGAAAATGCATATAGCCAAAGATAGTTATTTAAATGATCTTGATATTCTCCTCCAAATTTAAAAATGAATAAATAAGTCCATCTTTAAGTCCATCTCAGAAACCAAGAAATAGGTGTGTTTCAGCAGTGACACTACATTCACGAGCTCCAGTATCAAGGTATCCATGCTGTTCCCAGGGCTGGCCTGTATAAAGGGTTAGTTGGCCTGTATAATGGGTTAGTTGGCCTGTATAAAGGGTTAGTTGGTCTGTTTAAAGGGTTAGTTGGCCTGTATAAAGAGTTAGTTGGCCTGTATAAAGGGTTAGTTAGCCTATATAAAGGGTTAGTTGGCCTGTATAAAGGGTTAGTTGGCCTGTATAAATGGTTAGGGTTTAGTTGGCCTGTATAAAGGGTTAGTTGGCCTGTATAAAGGGTTAGTTGGCCTGTATAAAAGGTTAGTTGGCCTGTATAAAGGCTGAGTTGGCCTGTATAAAGGGTTAGTTGGTCTGTATAAAGGGTTAGTTGGCCTGTATAAAGGGTTAGTTGGCCTGTATAAAGGGTTAGTTGGCCTGTATAAAGAGTTAGTTGGCCTGTATAAAGGGTTAGTTAGCCTGTATAAAGGGTTAGTTGGCCTGTATAAAGGGTTTGGGTTAGTTGGCCTGTATAAAGGGTTAGTTGGCCTGTATAAAGGGTTAGTTGGTGTGTATAAAGGGTTAGTTGGTCTGTATAAAGGGTTAGTTGGCCTGTATAAATGGTTAGGGTTAGTTGGCCTGTATAAAGGGTTAGTTGGTCTGTATAAGGGGTTAGTTGGCCTGTATAAAGGGTTAGTTGGCCTGTATAAAGTGTTAGTTAGCCTATATAAAGGGTTAGTTGGCCTGTATAAAGGGTTAGTTGGCCTGTATAAAGGGTTTGGGTTAGTTGGCCTGTATAAAGGGTTAGTTGGCCTGTATAAAGGGTTAGTTGGCCTGTATAAAGGGTTAGATGGCCTGTATAAAGGGTTAGTTGACCTGTATAAAGGGTTAGTTGGCCTGTATAATGGGTTAGTTGGCCTGTATAAAGGGTTAGTTGGTCTGTACAAAGGGTTAGTTGGTCTGTATAAAGTGTTAGTTGGTCTGTATAAAGGATTAGTTGGCCTGTATAAAGGGTTAGTTGGCCTGTATAAAGGGTTAGTTGGCCTGTATAAAGAGTTAGTTGGCCTGTATAAAGGGTTAGTTAGCCTGTATAAAGGGTTAGTTGGCCTGTATAAAGGGTTAGTTGGCCTGTATAAAGGGTTAGTTGGCCTGTATAAAGAGTTAGTTGGCCTGTATAAAGGGTTAGTTAGCCTGTATAAAGGGTTAGTTGGCCTGTATAAAGGGTTTGGGTTAGTTGGCCTGTATAAAGGGTTAGTTGGCCTGTATAAAGGGTTAGTTGGCCTGTATAAAGGGTTAGTTGGTCTGTATAAAGGGTTAGTTGGCCTGTATAAAGGGTTAGTTGGCCTGTATAAAGTGTTAGTTAGCCTATATAAAGGGTTAGTTGGCCTGTATAAATGGTTAGGGTTAGTTGGCCTGTATAAAGGGTTAGGGTTAGTTGGTCTGTATAAAGGGTTAGTTGGCCTGTATAAAGGGTTAGTTGGCCTGTATAAAGTGTTAGTTAGCCTATATAAAGGGTTAGTTGGCCTGTATAAAGGGTTAGTTAGCCTATATAAAGGGTTAGTTGGCCTGTATAAATGGTTAGGGTTAGTTGGCCTGTATAAAGGGTTAGGTTAGTTGGTCTGTATAAAGGGTTAGTTGGCCTGTATAAAGGGTTAGTTGGCCTGTATAAAGTGTTAGTTAGCCTATATAAAGGGTTAGTTGGCCTGTATAAAGGGTTAGTTGGCCTGTATAAATGGTTAGGGTTTAGTTGGCCTGTATAAAGGGTTTGGGTTAGTTGGCCTGTATAAAGGGTTAGTTGGCCTGTATAAAGGGTTAGTTGGCCTGTATAAAGGGTTAGTTGGTCTGTATAAAGGGTTAGTTGGCCTGTATAAATGGTTAGGGTTAGTTGGCCTGTATAAAGGGTTAGTTGGCCTGTATAAAGGGTTAGTTGGCCTGTATAAAGGGTTAGTTGGCCTGTATAAAGGGTTAGTTGGTCTGTATAAAGGGTTAGTTAGTCTGTATAATGGGTTAGGGTTAGTTTGTCTGTATAAATGGTTAGTTGGCCTGTATAAAGGGTTAGTTGGCCTGTATAAAGGGTTAGGGTTAGTTGGCCTGTATAAAGGGTTAGGGTTAGTTGGTCTGTATAAAGGGTTAGTTGGCCTGTATAAAGGGTTAGTTGGTCTGTATAAAGGGTTAGTTGGCCTGTATAAAGGGTTAGTTGGCCTGTATAAAGTGTTAGTTGGCCTGTATAAAGGCTGAGTTGGCCTGTATAATGGGTTAGTTGGCCTGTATAAATGCTGAGTTGGCCTGTATAAAGGGTTAGTTGGTCTGTATAAAGGGTTAGTTGGCCTGTATAAAGGGTTAGTTGTCCTGTACAAAGGTTAGTTGGCCTGTATAAATGTCACGTCTAGTCAAGGTGGGTGGAATCAGGCGCAGAGAGCAGAATGCGATAATAAAGTTTATTCTCCGTGAACAAAAAACAAACAACAGTCAACCCAAATACAGACAGGGTGAAATATCCAAAACAGGATAAAGACTAACCGGAGAAAAAACAAACAGCAAACACCGACAGACAAAACGAAATGACAAAACAAACAATCCCGCACAAAACAAGGGCGGGACAACCTACATTAAATACAGACACTAATTAACTAAACAACACACAGGTGAAACCAATTAGACAAAACCAACAGATACACGAAAAAGGGATCAGTAGTGGCTAATAGGACGGTGACGACGACCGCCGAGCACCGCCCGAATGGGCAGGAGAGCCAAATTCGGCGGAAGTCGTGACAATAAAGGGTTAGTTAGCCTGTATAAAGGGTTAGTTGGCCTGTATAAAGGGTTAGCTGGCCTGTATAATGGGTTAGTTGGCATGTATAAAGGGTTAGTTAGTCTGTATAATGGGTTAAGGTTAGTTGGCCTGTATAAAGGGTTAGTTGGCCTGTATAAAGGATTAGGGTTAGTTGGCCTGTATAAAGGGTTAGTTAGCCTGTATAAAGGGTTAGTTGGCCTGTATAAAGGGTTAGTTAGCCTGTATAAAGGGTTAGTTAGCCTGTATAAAGGGTTAGTTGGCCTGAATAAAGGGTTAGGGTTAGTTGGCCTGTATAATGGGTTAGTTGGCCTGTATAAAGGGTTAGGGTTAGTTGGTCTGTATAATGGGTTAGTTGGCCTGTATAAAGGGTTAGTTGGCCTGTATAAAGGGTTAGTTGGCCTGTATAAAGGGTTAGTTGGCCTGTATAAAGGGTTAGGGTTAGTTGGCCTGTATAAAGGGTTAGGGTTAGTTGTCCTGTATAAAGGGTTAGTTGGCCTGTATAAAGGGTTAGTTGGCCTGTATAAAGGGTTAGTTGGCCTGTATAAAGGGTTAGGGTTAGTTGGCCTGTATAATGGGTTAGTTGGCCTGTATAAAGGGTTAGTTGGTCTGTATAAAGGGTTAGTTGGCCTGTATAAAGGGTTAGTTGGCCTGTATAAAGGGTTAGTTGGTCTGTATAAAGGGTTAGTTGGCCTGTATAAAGGGTTAGGGTTAGTTGGCCTGTATAATGGGTTAGTTGGCCTGTATAAAGGGTTAGTTGGCCTGTATAAAGTGTTAGTTGGCCTGTATAATGGGTTAGTTGGCCTGTATAATGGGTTAGTTGGCCTGTATAAAGGGTTAGTTGGCCTGTATAAAGGGTTAGTTGGTCTGTATAAAGGGTTAGTTGGCCTGTATAAAGGGTTAGGGTTAGTTGGCCTGTATAATGGGTTAGTTGGCCTGTATAAAGGGTTAGTTGGCCTGTATAAAGTGTTAGTTGGCCTGTATAAAGGGTTAGTTGGTCTGTATAAATTGTTAGTTGGCCTGTATAAAGGGTTAGTTGTCCTGTTTAAAGGGTTAGTTGGCCTGTATAAAGGGTTAGTTGGTCTGTATAAAGGGTTAGTTGGCCTGTATAAAGGGTTAGTTGGCCTGTATAAAGGGTTAGTTGGCCTGTATAAAGGGTTAGGGTTAGTTGGTCTGTATAAAGGGTTAGTTGGCCTGTATAATGGGTTAGTTGGCCTGTATAAAGGGTTTGTTGGCCTGTATAAATGGTTAGGGTTAGTTGGTCTGTATAAAGGGTTAGTTGGCCTGTATAAAGTGTTAGTTGGCCTGTATAAAGGGTTAGGGTTAGTTGGCCTGTATAAAGGGTTAGGGTTAGTTGGCCTGTATAAAGGGTTAGGGTTAGTTGGCCTCTATAAAGGGTTAGGGTTAGTTGGCCTGTATAAAGGGTTAGGGTTAGTTGGCCTGTATAAAGGGTTAGGTTTAGTTGGCCTGTATAAAGGGTTAGGTTTAGTTGGCCTGTATAACGGGTTAGTTGGCCTGTATAAAGGGTTAGTTGGCCTGTATAAAGGGTTAGGGTTAGTTGGCCTGTATAAAGGGTTAGTTGGCCTGTATAAAGGGTTAGGGTTAGTTGGCCTGTATAAATGGTTAGTTGGCCTGTATAAAGGGTTAGTTGGCCTGTATAAAGGGTTCAAGTTAGTTGGCCTGTATAAAGGGTTAGGGTTAGTTGGCCAGTATAAAGGTTTAGTTGGCCTGTATAAAGGGTTAGGGTTAGTTGGCCTGTATAAAGGGTTAGTTGGCCTGTATAAAGGGTTAGTTGGCCTGTATAAAGGGTTAGGGTTAGTTGGCCTGTATAAATGGTTAGGGTTAGTTGTTCTGTATAAAGGGTTAGTTGGCCTGTATTAAGGGTTAGTTGGCCTGTATAAAGGGTTTGTTGGCCTGTATAAAGTGTTAGTTGGTCTGTATAAAGAGTTAGTTGGCCTGTATAAAGTGTTAGTTGGCCTGTATAAAGGGTTAGTTGGCCTGTATAAAGTGTTAGTTGGCCTGTATAAAGGGTTAGTTGGCCTGTATAAAGGGTTAGGGTTAGTTGGCCTGTATAAAGGGTTAGTTGGCCTGTATAAAGGGTTAGTTGGCCTGTATTAAGGGTTAGTTGGCCTGTATAAAGGTTAGGTTAGTTGGCCTGTATAAAGTGTTAGTTGGCCTGTATAAAGGGTTAGTTGGCCTGTATAAAGGGTTTGTTGGCCTGTATAAAGGGTTAGGGTTAGTTGGCCTGTATGAAGGGTTAGATGGCCTGTATAAAGGGTTCGTTGGCATGTATAAAGTGTTAGTTGGCATGTATAAAGGGTTAGGGTTAGTTGGCCTGTATAAAGGGTTAGTTGGCCTGTATAAAGGGTTAGGGTTAGTTGGCCTGTATAAAGGGTTAGTTGGCCTGTATAATGGTTAGTCTGTCTGTATAAAGGGTTAGTTGGCCTGTATAAAGGCTGAGTTGGCCTGTATAAAGGGTTAGTTGGCCTGTATAAAGGGTTAGTTGGCCTGTATAAAGGGTTAGTGTTAGTTGGCCTGTATAAATGGTTAGGGTTAGTTGGCCTGTATAAAGGGTTAGTTGGCCTGTATAAAGGGTTAGTTGGCCTCTATAAAGGCTGAGTTGGCCTGTATAAAGGCTTAGTTGGCCTGTATAAAGGGTTAGTTGGCCTGTATAAAGGGTTAGTTGGCCTGTATAAAGGGTTAGTTGGCCTGTATAATGGGTTAGTTGGCCTGTATAAAGGTTTAGTTGGCCTGTATAAAGGCTGAGTTGGCCTGTATAAAGGGTTAGTTGGCCTGTATAAAGGGTTAGGGTTAGTTGGCCTGTATAAATGGTTTGGGTTAGTAGGCCTGTATAAAGGGTTAGTTGGCCTGTATAAAGGGTTAGGGCCTGTTAGTTGGCCTGTATAAAGGGTTATTTGGTCTGTATAAAGGGTTAGTTGGCCTGTATAAAGTGTTAGTTGGCCTGTATAAAGGGTTAGTTGGCCTGTATAAAGGGTTAGTTGGTCTGTATAAAGTGTTAGTTTGCCTGTATAAAGGGTTAGTTGGCCTGTATAAAGGGTTAGTTGGCCTGTATAAAGGGTTAGTTGGTCTGTATAAAGGGTTAGTTGGCCTGTATAAAGGGTTAGTTGGCCTGTATAAAGTGTTAGTTAGCCTATATAAAGGGTTAGTTGGCCTGTATAAATGGTTAGGTTAGTTGGCCTGTATAAAGGGTTAGGTTAGTTGGTCTGTATAAAGGGTTAGTTGGCCTGTATAAAGGGTTAGTTGGCCTGTATAAAGTGTTAGTTAGCCTATATAAAGGGTTAGTTGGCCTGTATAAAGGGTTAGTTAGCCTATATAAAGGGTTAGTTGGCCTGTATAAATGGTTAGGGTTAGTTGGCCTGTATAAAGGGTTAGGGTTAGTTGGTCTGTATAAAGGGTTAGTTGGCCTGTATAAAGGGTTAGTTGGCCTGTATAAAGTGTTAGTTAGCCTATATAAAGGGTTAGTTGGCCTGTATAAAGGGTTAGTTGGCCTGTATAAATGGTTAGGGTTTAGTTGGCCTGTATAAAGGGTTTGGGTTAGTTGGCCTGTATAAAGGGTTAGTTGGCCTGTATAAAGGGTTAGTTGGCCTGTATAAAGGGTTAGTTGGTCTGTATAAAGGGTTAGTTGGCCTGTATAAATGGTTAGGGTTAGTTGGCCTGTATAAAGGGTTAGTTGGCCTGTATAAAGGGTTAGTTGGCCTGTATAAAGGGTTAGTTGGCCTGTATAAAGGGTTAGGGTTAGTTGGCCTGTATAAAGGGTTAGGGTTAGTTGGTCTGTATAAAGGGTTAGTTGGCCTGTATAAAGTGTTAGTTGGCCTGTATAAAGGCTGAGTTGGCCTGTATAATGGGTTAGTTGGCCTGTATAAATGCTGAGTTGGCCTGTATAAAGGGTTAGTTGGCCTGTATAAAGGGTTAGGGTTAGTTGGTCTGTATAAAGGGTTAGTTGGCCTGTATAAAGGGTTAGTTGGCCTGTATAATGGGTTAGTTGGTCTGTATGAAGGCTGAGTTGGCCTGTATAATGGGTTAGTTGGTCTGTATAAAGGCTGAGTTGGCCTGTATAATGGGTTAGTTGGCCTGTATAAATGCTGAGTTGGCCTGTATAAAGGGTTAGTTGGCCTGTATAAAGGGTTAGGGTTAGTTGGTCTGTATAAAGGGTTAGTTGGCCTGTATAATGGGTTAGTTGGTCTGTATAAAGGCTGAGTTGGCCTGTATAATGGGTTAGTTGGCCTGTATAAAGGCTGAGTTGGCCTGTATAAAGGGTTAGGGTTAGTTGGTCTGTATAAAGGCTGAGTTGGCCTGTATAATGGGTTAGTTGGTCTGTATAAAGGCTGAGTTGGCCTGTATAATGGGTTAGTTGGCCTGTATAAATGCTGAGTTGGCCTGTATAAAGGGTTAGTTGGCCTGTATAAAGGGTTAGGGTTAGTTGGTCTGTATAAAGGGTTAGGGTTAGTTGGTCTGTATAAAGGGTTAGTTGGCCTGTATAAAGGGTTAGTTGGCCTGTATAAAGTGTTAGTTGGCCTGTATAAAGGCTGAGTTGGCCTGTATAAAGGGTTAGTTGGTCTGTATAAAGGGTTAGTTGGCCTGTATAAAGGGTTAGTTGTCCTGTACAAAGGTTAGTTGGCCTGTATAAATGTCACGTCTAGTCAAGGTGGGTGGAATCAGGCGCAGAGAGCAGAATGCGATAATAAAGTTTATTCTCCGTGAACAAAAAACAAACAACAGTCAACCCAAATACAGACAGGGTGAAATATCCAAAACAGGATAAAGACTAACGCTATCGAGAAAAAATGAGTAAACAGCAAACACGGTCCGACAAAACGAAATGACAAAACAAACAATCCCGCACAAAACAAGGGCGGACAACCTACATTAAATACAGACACTAATTAACTAAACAACACACAGGTGAAACCAATTAGACAAAACCAACAGATACCGAAAAGGGATCAGTAGTGGCTATAGGACGGGTGATCTGTACGACCGCCGAGTTGGCCCGAATGGGCAGGAGAGCCAAATTCGGGCGGAAGTCGTGACAATAAAGGGTTAGTTAGCCTGTATAAAGGGTTAGTTGGCCTGTATAAAGGGTTAGCTGGCCTGTATAATGGGTTAGTTGGCATGTATAAAGGGTTAGTTAGTCTGTATAATGGGTTAAGGTTAGTTGGCCTGTATAAAGGGTTAGTTGGCCTGTATAAAGGATTAGGGTTAGTTGGCCTGTATAAAGGGTTAGTTAGCCTGTATAAAGGGTTAGTTGGCCTGTATAAAGGGTTAGTTAGCCTGTATAAAGGGTTAGTTAGGCCTGTATAAAGGGTTAGTTGGCCTGTATAAAGGGTTAGGTTAGTTGGCCTGTATAAAGGGTTAGTTGGCCTGTATAAAGGGTTAGGGTTAGTTGGCCTGTATAATGGGTTAGTTGGCCTGTATAAAGGGTTAGGGTTAGTTGGCCTGTATAAAGGGTTAGTTGGCCTGTATAAAGGGTTAGTTGGCCTGTATAAAGGGTTAGGGTTAGTTGGCCTGTATAAAGGGTTAGGGTTAGTTGTCCTGTATAAAGGGTTAGGTTAGTTGGCCTGTATAAAGGGTTAGTTGGCCTGTATAAAGGGTTAGTTGGCCTGTATAAAGGGTTAGGGTTAGTTGGCCTGTATAATGGGTTAGTTGGCCTGTATAAAGGGTTAGTTGGTCTGTATAAAGGGTTAGTTGGCCTGTATAAAGGGTTAGGGTTAGTTGGCCTGTATAAAGGGTTAGTTGGCCTGTATAAAGGGTTAGTTGGCCTGTATAAAGGGTTAGTTGGTCTGTATAAAGGGTTAGTTGGCCTGTATAAAGGGTTAGGGTTAGTTGGCCTGTATAATGGGTTAGTTGGCCTGTATAAAGTTTTAGTTGGCCTGTATAAAGTGTTAGTTGGCCTGTATAAAGGGTTAGTTGGTCTGTATAAATTGTTAGTTGGCCTGTATAAAGGGTTAGTTGGCCTGTTTAAAGGGTTAGTTGGCCTGTATAAAGGGTTAGTTGGTCTGTATAAAGGGTTAGTTGGCCTGTATAAAGGGTTAGTTGGCCTGTATAAAGGGTTAGTTGGCCTGTATAAAGGGTTAGGTTAGTTGGTCTGTATGAAGGGTTAGTTGGCCTGTATAATGGGTTAGTTGGCCTGTATAAAGGGTTTGTTGGCCTGTATAAATGGTTAGGGTTAGTTGGTCTGTATAAAGGGTTAGTTGGCCTGTATAAAGTGTTAGTTGGCCTGTATAAAGGGTTAGGGTTAGTTGGCCTGTATAAAGGGTTAGGGTTAGTTGGCCTGTATAAAGGGTTAGGGTTAGTTGGCCTCTATAAAGGGTTAGGGTTAGTTGGCCTGTATAAAGGGTTAGGGTTAGTTGGCCTGTATAAAGGGTTAGGTTTAGTTGGCCTGTATAAAGGGTTAGGTTTAGTTGGCCTGTATAACGGGTTAGTTGGCCTGTATAAAGGGTTAGTTGGCCTGTATAAAGGGTTAGGGTTAGTTGGCCTGTATAAAGGGTTAGTTGGCCTGTATAAAGGGTTAGGGTTAGTTGGCCTGTATAAATGGTTAGTTGGCCTGTATAAAGGGTTAGTTGGCCTGTATAAAGGGTTCGGGTTAGTTGGCCTGTATAAAGGGTTAGGGTTAGTTGGCCAGTATAAAGGTTTAGTTGGCCTGTATAAAGGGTTAGGGTTAGTTGGCCTGTATAAAGGGTTAGTTGGCCTGTATAAAGGGTTAGTTGGCCTGTATAAAGGGTTAGGGTTAGTTGGCCTGTATAAATGGTTAGGGTTAGTTGTTCTGTATAAAGGGTTAGTTGGCCTGTATTAAGGGTTAGTTGGCCTGTATAAAGGGTTTGTTGGCCTGTATAAAGTGTTAGTTGGTCTGTATAAAGAGTTAGTTGGCCTGTATAAAGTGTTAGTTGGCCTGTATAAAGGGTTAGTTGGCCTGTATAAAGTGTTAGTTGGCCTGTATAAAGGGTTAGTTGGCCTGTATAAAGGGTTAGGGTTAGTTGGCCTGTATAAAGGGTTAGTTGGCCTGTATAAAGGGTTAGTTGGCCTGTATTAAGGGTTAGTTGGCCTGTATAAAGGGTTAGTTGGCCTGTATAAAGTGTTAGTTGGCCTGTATAAAGGGTTAGTTGGCCTGTATAAAGGGTTTGTTGGCCTGTATAAAGGGTTAGGGTTAGTTGGCCTGTATGAAGGGTTAGATGGCCTGTATAAAGGGTTCGTTGGCATGTATAAAGTGTTAGTTGGCATGTATAAAGGGTTAGGGTTAGTTGGCCTGTATAAAGGGTTAGTTGGCCTGTATAAAGGGTTAGGGTTAGTTGGCCTGTATTAAGGGTTAGTTGGCCTGTATAATGGTTAGTCTGTCTGTATAAAGGGTTAGTTGGCCTGTATAAAGGCTGAGTTGGCCTGTATAAAGGGTTAGTTGGCCTGTATAAAGGGTTAGTTGGCCTGTATAAAGGGTTAGTGTTAGTTGGCCTGTATAAATGGTTAGGGTTAGTTGGCCTGTATAAAGGGTTAGTTGGCCTGTATAAAGGGTTAGTTGGCCTCTATAAAGGCTGAGTTGGCCTGTATAAAGGCTTAGTTGGCCTGTATAAAGGGTTAGTTGGCCTGTATAAAGGGTTAGTTGGCCTGTATAAAGGGTTAGTTGGCCTGTATAATGGGTTAGTTGGCCTGTATAAAGGTTTAGTTGGCCTGTATAAAGGGTTGAGTTGGCCTGTATAAAGGGTTAGTTGGCCTGTATAAAGGGTTAGGGTTAGTTGGCCTGTATAAATGGTTTGGGTTAGTAGGCCTGTATAAAGGGTTAGTTGGCCTGTATAAAGGGTTAGGGTTAGTTGGCCTGTATAAAGGGTTATTTGGTCTGTATAAAGGGTTAGTTGGCCTGTATAAAGTGTTAGTTGGCCTGTATAAAGGGTTAGTTGGCCTGTATAAAGGGTTAGTTGGTCTGTATAAAGTGTTAGTTTGCCTGTATAAAGGGTTAGTTGGCCTGTATAAAGGGTTAGTTGGCCTGTATAAAGGGTTAGTTGGTCTGTATAAAGTTTTAGTTTACCTGTATAAAGTGTTAGTTGGCCTGTATAAAGTGTTAGTTTGCCTGTATAAAGGGTTAGTTTGTCTGTATAAAGGGTTAGTTGGCCTGTATAAAGGGTTAGTTGGCCTGTATAAAGGCTGAGTTGGCCTGTATAAAGGGTTAGTCTGCCTGTATAAAGGGTTAGTTGGCCTGTATAAAGGGTTAGTTGGCCTGTATAAAGGGTTAGGGTCAGTTGGCCTGTATAAATGGTTAGGGTTAGTTGGTCTGCATAAAGGGTTAGTTGGCCTGTATAAAGGGTTAGTTGGCCTGTATAAAGGGTTAGTTGGCCTGTATAAATGGTTAGTTGGCCTGTATAAAGGGTTAGTTGGCCTGTATAAAGGGTTAGTTGGTCTGTATAAAGTTTTAGTTTACCTGTATAAAGTGTTAGTTGGCCTGTATAAAGTGTTAGTTTGCCTGTATAAAGGGTTAGTTTGTCTGTATAAAGGGTTAGTTGGCCTGTATAAAGGGTTAGTTGGCCTGTATAAAGGCTGAGTTGGCCTGTATAAAGGGTTAGTCTGCCTGTATAAAGGGTTAGTTGGCCTGTATAAAGGGTTAGTTGGCCTGTATAAAGGGTTAGGGTCAGTTGGCCTGTATAAATGGTTAGGGTTAGTTGGTCTGCATAAAGGGTTAGTTGGCCTGTATAAAGGGTTAGTTGGCCTGTATAAAGGGTTAGTTGGCCTGTATAAATGGTTAGTTGGCCTGTATAAAGGGTTAGTTGGCCTGTATAAAGGGTTAGTTGGCCTGTATAAAGGCTGAGTTGGCCTGTATAAAGGGTTAGTTGGCCTGTATAAAGGGTTAGTTGGCCTGTATAAAGGCTGAGTTGGCCTGTATAAATGGTTAGTTGGTCTGTATAAAGGGTTAGTTGGCCTGTATAAAGGGTTAGGGTTAGTTGGCCTGTATAAAGGGTTAGGGTTAGTTGGCCTGTATAAATGGTTAGGGTTAGCTGGCCTGTATAAAGGGTTAGGGTTAGTTGGCCTGTATAAAGGGTTAGTTGGCCTGTATAAAGGGTTAGTTGGTCTGTATAAAGGGTTAGTTGGCCTGTATAAAGGGTTAGTTGGCCTGTATAAAGGGTTAGTTGGCCTGTATAATGGGTTAGTTGGCCTGTATAAAGGGTTAGTTGTCCTGTATAAAGGGTTAGTTGGCCTGTATAAAGGGTTAGGGTTAGTTGGCCTGTATAAAGGGTTAGTTGGCCTGTATAAAGGGTTAGTTGGCCTGTATAAAGGGTTAGTTGGCCTGTATAAAGGGTTAGTTGGTCTGTATAAAGGGTTAGTTGGCCTGTATAAAGGGTTAGTTGGCCTGTATAATGGGTTAGTTGGCCTGTATAAAGGGTTAGTTGGCCTGTATAAAGTGTTAGTTGGCCTGTATAAAGGGTTAGTTGGCCTGTATAAAGGGTTAGTTGGCCTGTATAAAGGGTTAGGGTTCGTTGGTCTGTATAAAAGGTTAGTTGGCCTGTATAAAGGGTTAGTTGGCCTGTATAAAGGGTTAGTTGGCCTGTATAAAGGGTTAGGGTTATTGGCCTGTATAATGGGTTAGTTGGCCTGTATAAAGGGTTGGTTGGTCTGTATAAAGGGTTAGGGTTAGTTGGCCTGTATAAAGTGTTAGTTGGCCTGTATAAAGGGTTAGGGTTAGTTGGCCTGTATAAAGGGTTAGGGTTAGTTTGCCTGTATAATGGGTTAGTTGGCCTGTATAAAGGGTTAGGGTTAGTTGCCTGTATAAAGGGTTAGGGTTAGTTGGCCTGTATAAAGGGTTAGGGCCTTAGTTGGTGTATAAAGGGTTAGTTGGCCTGTATAAAGGGTTAGTTGGTCTGTATAAAGGGTTAGTTGGTGCCTGTATAAAGGGTTAGTTGGCCTGTATAAAGGGTTAGTTGGCCTGTATAAAGGTTAGGGTTAGTTGGCCTGTATAAAGGGTTAGTTGTATAAAGGGTTGGCCTGTATAAAGGGTTAGTTGGCCTGTATAAAGGGTTAGTTGCCTGTATAAAGGGTTAGTTGGTTTGTATAAAGGGTTAGTTGGCCTGTATAAAGGGTTAGTTGGCCTGTATAAAGGGTTAGTTGGCCTGAGTTAGTTGGCCTGTATAAAGGGTTAATTTGGCCTGTATAAAGGGTTAGTTGGCCTGTATAATGGGTTAGGGTTAGTTGGCCTGTATAAAGGGTTAGTTGGCCTGTATAAAGGGTTAGTTGGCCTGTATAAAGGGTTAGTTGGCCTGTATAAAGTGTTAGTTGGTCTGTATAAAGGGTTAGTTGGCCTGTATAAAGGGTTAGTTGTCCTGTATAAAGTGTTAGTTGTCCTGTATAAAGGGTTAGTTGGCCTGTATAAAGGGTTAGTTGGCCTGTATAAAGGGTTAGGGTTAGGGCCTGTATAAAGGGTTAGTTGGCCTGTATAAAGGGTTAGTTGGCCTTATAAAGTTTAGGGTTAGGCCTGTATAAAGGGTTAGTTGGCCTGTATAAAGGGTTAGTTGGCCTGTATAAAGGGTTAGTTGACCTGTATTGTCACAACTTGGTCTTAGTATTTTGTGTTTTAGTTAATTAGTTGGTCAGGGCCAGAGTGTGACATGGGTTTATGTTATTGGCCCGTATTGGGGTTTTGTAGTTATTGGGATTGGTTCTGGTTAGTTGGCTGATAAAGGGTGTTGCATAGGTTTGGTTGCTGATAAATGGTTAGGGTTCTCAATCAGAGTCAGGGTGATTCTCGTTGTCTCTGATTGGGAACCTGTATTTAGGTAGCCTATAAAGGGTTTCACTTTGTATTTCGTGGGTGATTGTTCCTGTCTCTGTGTAGTGTGGCACAAGATAGGCTGTAATTAGTTTTCACGTTCCGTATTGTTGTTTTGTATTTATTTAAGTTATTGCAATGTATCGCTATCTTCTATATTAAAGACATGAGTAAACCACGCTGTTAGTCGTCCGGTTACTCTCTTTCAACAAACGAAGAACGGCCTGTATAATGGGTTAGTATATAAAGGGTTAGTTGGCCTGTATAAAGGGTTAGTTGGGCTGTATAATGTTAGTTAGTTGGCCTGTATAAAGGGTTAGTTGGCCTGTATAAAGGGTTAGGGTTAGTTGGCCTGTATAAAGGGTTAGTTGGCCTGTATAAAGGGTTAGTTGGCCTGTATAAAGTGTTAGTTGGTCTGTATAAAGAGTTAGTTGGCCTGTATAAATGGTTAGTTAGTTGGCCTGTATAAAGGGTTAGTTGGCCTGTATAAAGGGTTAGTTGGCCTGTATAAATTAGTTGGTTAGGTTAGTTGGCCTGTATAAAGGGTTAGTATAGTGGTTGGCCTGTATAAAGGGTTAGTTGGCCTGTATAAAGGGTTAGTTGGCCTGTATAAATGGTTAGGGTTAGTTGGCCTGTATAAAGGGTTAGTTGGCCTGTATAAAGGGTTAGTTGGCCTGTATAAAGTGTTAGTTGGTCTGTATAAAGGGTTAGTTGGCCTGTATAAAGGGTTAGGGTTAGTTGGCCTATACAGGGTTATAAAGGGTTAGTTGGCCTGTATAAAGGGTTAGTTGGCCTGTATGAAGTGTTACTTGGTCTCTATAAAGGGTTAGTTGGCCTGTATAAAGGGTTAGTTGGCCTGTATAAAGGGTTAGTTGGCCTGTATAAAGGGTTAGGGTTAGTTGGCCTGTATAAAGGGTTAGTTGGCCTGTATAAAGGGTTAGTTGGCCTGTATAAAGGGTTAGGGTTAGTTGGCCTGTATAAAGGGTTAGGGTTAGTTGGCCTGTATAATGGGTTAGTTGGCCTGTATAAAGGGTTAGGGTTAGTTTGCCTGTATAAAGGGTTAGGTTTAGTTGGCCTGTATAATGGGTTAGTTGGCCTGTATAAAGGGTTAGGGTTAGTTGGTCTGTATGAAGAGTTAGTTGGCCTGTATAATGGGTTAGTTGGCCTGTATAAAGGGTTAGTTGGCCTGTATAAAGAGTTAGTGTTAGTTGGTCTGTATGAAGGCTTAGTTGGCCTGTATAATGGGTTAGTTGGCCTGTATAAAGGGTTAGGGTTAGTTGGTCTGTATGAAGGGTTAGTTGGCCTGTATAAAGGGTTAATTGGCCTGTATAAAGGGTTAGTTGGCCTGTATAAAGGGTTAGTTGGTCTCTATAAAGGGTTAGTTGGCCTGTATGAAGGCTTAGTTGGCCTGTATAATGGGTTAGTTGGCCTGTATAAAGGGTTAGGGTTAGTTGGTCTGTATAAAGGGTTAGTTGGCCTGTATAAAGTGTTAGTTGGTCTCTATAAAGGGTTAGTTGGCCTGTATAAAGGGTTAGTTGGCCTGTATAATGGGTTAGTTGGCCTGTATAAATGGTTAGGGTCAGTTGGCCTGTATAAAGGGTTAGTGTTAGTTTGCCTGTATAATGGGTTAGTTGGCCTGTATAAAGGGTTAGGGTTAGTTGGCCTGTATAAAGGGTTAGTCGCCTGTATAAAGGGTTAGTTGGCCTGTATAAAGGGTTAGTTGGCCTGTATAAAGGGTTAGTTGGCCTGTATAAAGGGTTAGGGTTAGTTGGCCTGTATAAAGGGTTAATTTGGCCTGTATAAAGGGTTAGTTGGCCTGTATAAAGGGTTAGTTGGCCTGTATAAAGGGTTAGGGTTAGTTGGCCTGTATAAAGGGTTAGTGTTAGTTGGCCTGTATAAAGGGATAGTTGGCCTGTATAAGGGTTAGTTGTCCTGTATAAAGGTTAGTTGGTCTGTATAAAGGGTTAGTTGGCCTGTATAAAGGCTTAGTTGGCCTGTATAAAGGGTTAGTTGGCCTGTATAAAGTGTTAGTTGGTCTCTATAAAGGGTTAGTTGGCCTGTATAAAGGGTTAGTTGGCCTGTATAAAGGGTTAGGTTAGTTGGCCTGTATAAAGGGTTAGTTGGCCTGTATAAAGGGTTCAGTTGGCCTGTATAAAGGGTTAGTTGGCCTGTATAAAGGGTTAGTTGGCCTGTATAAAGGGTTAGTTGACCTGTATTGTCACAACTTGGTCTTTAGTATTTTGTGTTTTAGTTAATTAGTTGGTCAGGGTTAGGTTAGTTGGCCTGACATGGGTTTATGTTATTGTACTTCGTATTGGGGTTTTGTAGTTATTGGGTTAGTTTGCCTGTATAAAGGGTTAGTAGGGGTGGGTTAGGTTTAGTTGGCTGAGGGGTTAGTTCTCAATCAGAGTCAGGTGATGAAGAGTGTCTGGATTGGGAACCGTATTAGGGTAGCCTGGGGTTAGTTGGCCTGTATAAAGGGTTAGGTTAGTTGGTCTGTATGATTGTTCCTGTCTCTGTGTAGTGTTCAAAGATAGTTGGTCTGTAATTAGTTTTCACGTTCCGTTTGTTGTTTTGTATTTATTTAAAGCTATTGCATGTATCGCTATCTTCTATATTAAAAGGTTAGGGTTAACCTGGGTTAGTTGGCCGATAACAAACGGAATGTTAGTATATAAAGGGTTAGTTGGCCTGTATAAAGGGTTAGTTGGGCTGTATAAAGTGTTAGTTGGCCTGTATAAAGGGTTAGTTGGCCTGTATAAAGGGTTAGGGTTAGTTGGCCTGTATAAAGGGTTAGTTGGCCTGTATAAAGGGTTAGTTGGCCTGTATAAAGGGTTAGTTGGCCTGTATAAAGGGTTAGTTGGCCTGTATAAAGGGTTAGGTGGTCTGTATAAATGGTTAGGGTTAGTTGGCCTGTATAAAGGGTTAGGGTTAGTTGGCCTGTATAATGGGTTAGTTGGCCTGTATAAAGGGTTAGTTGGCCTGTATAAAGGGTTAGTTGGCCTGTATAAAGGGTTAGGTGGTCTGTATAAAGGGTTAGTTGGCCTGTATAAAGGGTTAGTTGGCCTGTATAAATGGTTAGGGTTAGTTGGCCTGTATAAAGGGTTAGTTGGCCTGTATAAAGGGTTAGTTGGCCTGTATAAAGTGTTAGTTGGTCTGTATAAAGGGTTAGTTGGCCTGTATAAAGGGTTAGGGTTAGTTAGTCTGTATAAAGGGTTAGTTGGCCTGTATAAAGGGTTAGTTGGGCCTGTATAAAGGGTTAGTTGGCCTGTATAAAGGGTTACTTGTTATAAAGGGTTAGTTGGCCTGTATAAAGGGTTAGTTGGCCTGTATAAAGGGTTAGTTGGCCTGTATAAAGTTTTAGTTGGTCCGTATAAAGGGTTAGTTGGCCTGTATAAAGGGTTGGTTGGCCTGTATAAAGGGTTAGGGTTAGTTGGCCTGTATAAAGGGTTAGTTGGCCTGTATAAAGGGTTAGGGTTAGTTGGCCTGTATAAAGGGTTAGGGTTAGTTGGCCTGTATAATGGGTTAGTTGGCCTGTATAAAGGGTTAGGGTTAGTTGGCCTGTATAAAGGGTTAGGGGTTAGTAGTTGCCTGTATAAAGGGTTAGGGTTAGAAGAGCGTTGGCCTGTATAAAGGGTTAGTTGGCCTGTATAAAGGGTTAGTTGGCCTGTATAAAGAGTTAGCGTTAGTTGGTCTGTATGAAGGCTTAGTTGGCCTGTATAATGGGTTAGTTGGCCTGTATAAAGGGTTAGGGTTAGTTGGTCTGTATGAAGGGTTAGTTGGCCTGTATAAAGGGTTAATTGGCCTGTATAAAGGGTTAGTTGGCCTGTATAAAGGGTTAGTTGGTCTCTATAAAGGGTTAGTTGGCCTGTATGAAGGCTTAGTTGTCCTGTATAATGGGTTAGTTGGTCTGTATAAAGGGTTAGTTGGCCTGTATAAAGGGTTAGTTGGTCTGTATAATGGGTTAGTTGGCCTGTATAAAGGGTTAGGGTTAGTTGGTCTGTATAAAGGGTTAGTTGGCCTGTATAAAGGGTTAGTTGGCCTGTATAAAGGGTTAGTTGGTCTGTATAAAGGGTTAGTTGGCCTGTATAAAGGGTTAGTTGGTCTGTATAAAGGGTTAGTTGGCCTGTATAAAGGGTTAGTTGGCCTGTATAAAGTGTTAGTTGGTCTGTATAAAGGGTTAGTTGGCCTGTATAAAGGGTTAGTTGGCCTGTATAAAGGGTTAGTTGGCCTGTATAAAGGGTTAGGTTGAAGTTGGCCTGTATAAAGGGTTAGGGTTATAAAGGGTTGGTCTGTATAAAGGGTTAGTTGGCCTGTATAAAGGGTTAGTTGGCCTGTATAAAGGGTTAGTTGGCCTGTATAAAGGGTTAGTTGGTCTGTATAAAGGGTTAGTTGGTCTGTATAAAGGTTAGTTGGCCTGTATAATGGGTTAGTTGGCCTGTATAAAGGGTTAGTTGGCCTGTATAAAGGGTTATTTGGCCTGTATAAATGGTAAGTTGGTCTGTATAAAGGGTTAGTTGGCCTGTATAAAGGGTTAGTTGGTCTGTATAAAGGGTTAGTTGGCCTGTATAAAGGGTTAGTTGGCCTGTATAAAGGGTTAGGTTAGTTGGCCTGTATAAAGGGTTAGTTGGCCTGTATAAAGGGTTAGTTGGCCTGTATAAAGGGTTAGTTAGGTATAAAGTTTAGTTGGTCTGTATAAAGGGTTAGTTGGCCTTATAAAGGGTTAGTTGGCCTGTATAAAGGGTTAGTTGGCCTGTATAAAGGGTTAGTTGGCCTGTATAAAGGGTTAGTTGGTCTGTATAAAGGGTTGTTGGCCTGTATAAAGGGTTGGTTGGCCTGTATAAAGGGTTAGTTGGTCTGTATAAAGGGTTAGTTGGCCTGTATAAAGTGTTAGTTGGTCTGTATAAAGGGTTAGTTGGCCTGTATAAAGGGTTAGGGTTAGTTGGCCTGTATAAAGGGTTAGGGTTAGTTGGCCTGTATAATGGGTTAGTTGGCCTGTATAAAGGGTTAGGGTTAGTTGGTCTGTATAAAGGGTTAGTTGGCCTGTATAATGGGTTAGTTGGCCTGTATAAAGGGTTAGTTGGCCTGTATAAAGAGTTAGCGTTAGTTGGTCTGTATGAAGGGTTAGTTGGCCTGTATAAAGGGTTAGTTGGCCTGTATAAAGGGTTAGTTAGTTAGGGTTAGTTGGTCTGTATAAGTGTTAGTTGGTGTATAAAGGGTTAGTTGGCCTGTATAAAGGGTTAGTTGGCCTGTATAAAGTGTTAGTTGGTCTGTATAAAGGGTTAGTTGGCCTGTATATTAGGGCCTGTATAAAGGGTTAGTTGGCCTGTATAAAGGGTTAGGGCCTTATAAAGGGTTAGTTGGCCTGTATAAAGGGTTAGGTTAGTTGGCCTGTATAAAGGGTTAGTTGGTCTGTATAAAGGGTTAGTTGGCCTGTATAAAGGGTTAGGGTTGGCCTGTATAAAGGGTTAGGGTTATTGGCCTGTATAATGGGTTAGTTGGCTCAAGTTGGCCTGTTTAAAGGGTTAGTTGGCCTGTATAAAGGGTTAGTTGGCCTGTATAAATGGTTAGTTAGTTGGCCTGTATAAAGGGTTAGTTAGTTGGCCTGTATAAAGGGGTTAGTTGGCCTGTATAAAGGGTTAGGTTGGCCTGTATAAAGGGTTAGTTAGGGCCTGTATAAAGGGTTAGGGTTAGTTGGCCTGTATAAAGGGTTAGGGTTAGTTGGCCTGTATAAAGGGTTAGTTGGTCTATATAAAGGGTTAGTTGGCCTGTATAAAGGGTTGGTTGGCCTGTATAAAGGGTTAGGTTAGTTGGCCTGTAAAGGGTTAGTTGGTCTGTATAAAAGGGTTAGTTGGCCTGTGTAAAGGGTTAGGTTAGTTGGCCTGTATAAAAGGGTTAGGGTTAGTTGGCCTGTATAAAGGGTTAGGGTTAGTTGGCCTGTATAAAGGGTTAGTTGGCCTGTATAAAGGGTTAGGTTTAGTTGGCCTGTATGAAGAGTTAGTTGGCCTGTATAATGGGTTAGTTGGCCTGTATAAAGGGTTAGTTGGCCTGTATAAAGAGTTAGCGTTAGTTGGTCTGTATGAAGGCTTATTTGGCCTGTATAATGGGTTAGTTGGCCTGTATAAAGGGTTAGGGTTAGTTGGTCTGTATGAAGGGTTAGTTGGCCTGTATAAAGGGTTAATTGGCCTGTATAAAGTGTTAGTTGGTCTGTATAAAGGGTTAGTTGAACTGTATAAAGTGTTAGTTGGTCTCTATAAAGGGTTAGTTGGCCTGTATAAAGGGTTAGTTGGCCTGTATAATGGGTTAGTTGGCCTGTATAAATGGTTAGGGTTAGTTGGCCAATATAAAGGGTTAGGGTTAGTTGGCCTGTATAAAGGGTAAGTTGGCCTGCATAAAGGGTTAGTTGGCCTGTATAAAGGGTTAGTTGGCCTGTATAAAGGGTTAGTTGGTCTGTATAAAGGGTTAGTTGGCCTGCATAAAGGGTTAGTTGGTCTGTATAAAGGGTTAGCTGGTCTGCAAGGGGGGCGAAGTTAGTTGGCCTGTATAAAAATGGGTTAGTTGGCCTGTATAAAGTGTTAGTTGGCCTGTATAAATGGTTAGGGTTATTGGCCTGTATAAAGGATTAGTTGGCCTGTATAATGGGTTAGTTGGCCTGTATAACGGGTTATGGGGCGGTTATTGGCCTGTATAAAGGGTTAGTTGGCCTGTATAAAGGGTTAGTTGGCCTGTATAAAGGGTTAGTTGGCCTGTATAAAGGGTTAGTTGGCCTCGTATAAAGTGTTAGTTGGTCTGTATAAAGGGTTAGTTGGCCTGTATAAAGGGTTAGTTGTCCTGTATAAAGGGTTAGTTGGCCTGTATAAAGGGTTAGTTGGCCTGTATAAAGGGTTAGTTGGTCTGTATAAAGGGTTAGTTGGCCTGTATAAAGGGTTAGGGTTAGTTGGCCTGTATAAAGGGTTAGTTGGTCTGTATAAAGGGTTAGTTGGCCTGTATAAAGGGTTAGGGTTAGTTTGCCTGTATAAAGGGTTAGGGTTAGTTGGCCTGTATAATGGGTTAGTTGGCCTGTATAAAGGGTTAGGGTTAGTTGGTCTGTATAAAGGGTTAGTTGGCCTGTATAAAGGGTTAGGGTTAGTTTGGCCTGTATAAAGGGTTAGGGTTAGTTGGCCTGTATAAAGGGTTAGGGTTAGTTTGCC